>NW_028220832.1:0-18166 GCF_045865225.1 Trachurus japonicus | reverse complement strand
TTTCTGCCTCTAAACAGGCCTCACAATTAGGCTTAGCATGACAAAACGGTAACTCCTATCAGAACAAAACACAGATCAATGTTGCTCTAAGGACTTACTGAAAATTTCGGTACGATTTGGTGTTTCTACAGTAAATATTTTGGCGACGCTGGCAGTTTTAAAACATCAGGCCGTTCTGCTCCTCTCAGAAAATATTTGTATTGGACTCAATGAGGAGCAGGGACAGACGTGGCCGCACTCAGAGGCTGATTCTGTAAGTTCTGTAAGTCTCTCTGATATTTTGAGCACATGACATGAGAGATAACAAGTTTGTCTTACAAATTCTGAAAAAATTATGTCTGTAGAGTGTAAATTGTGGCCGTGGTGGCAATTTATCCAGAAAAAATACAGAATGTTTCTTCACTCTCTCCCACTCTAACCGATGATGTCACGCACTCTGACACGAACATTCCATGCAATACACACCCATTATAAACTCATAATTTCTCCAAAAATGATCATGGTCATTGATCAGGGATTGATCAAAAACTATATGACCTATCAAAACGTGGAGTAATACGACAATACACAAGACTTGTGTCTACTGTTTAAAGTTTAAATGGAGTCTCTAGGTGAAAGTATGCCTGAGCAGTAGACGTTTGTTAAACTCCAATGATTGGTCTTTTTCGCTCTTTTTTTCCCATCCGTCCCATAGACTTCAATGCAAAATTTTGCGCAGTTTTTCGCGACTTACGTCGCGAAAAATTCGTACACTGTTGAGAAAAGTAATAGCACACCGATCCCGATCAAGACGCACGTTTTGATATATAATTTGGCCTGCAACTCTTCGAGTTGCAGGACTAGTAGCGAACCGAAAAAGCGTCCGGAAGATGAAGGAGAACTAGAAAAAGATAGCATTTCCTGCAGAAAATGCGTGTGAATGCTGAAAGCAGCTGAACGCTGTTGCTGAAGCAATGCTGAATGAGCTGAAGAAATTGTTGAATCAATGCTAAATTAGTTGACGAAACTACTAAAGCAATGTTGAAAAGACTAATGCTAGAGTAGAGTAGAGAGTAGATGAATACTTTATTCATCCCTAGGAGGGAAAAAGCTGAAACATATAACTTGTAGTGTGAGATGAATGCCTTTTTAAAGGTAAAAAGCAGTAGAAATGCTAAAGGGAGAAGAAAACATTGAAATTCTGCATGTTTAAATGTAATGGTTAAATAGTTGAAATCTGTAGCTAACCTAACAGGAAGGACAACTGATGAACCAGCACTAACATAGCCGAAGCAATGGCTGAGAATATATTTAAAAGTAGAAGATGTGAGACTTTGTATGAAATGGCTGGAAATTACTTGAATTGTCAAAGAAGAGTTTGAAAAATTCCTGAATTAGGAAAAAAGTTAATGCCTACTGAAATACATTGTAAACTGACAGCAGAAGAACATTGTTGAAGAATATAGATCATTAGCATTAGCTGAGGAGTAGAACATGTAAACAGCGGGTTTAATGGTGTGAAATGGTTGAGAAGAGCCTCAGTAGTTTAGGATACGTGTAAAACAATGTGTTCAACATGACCAAAATGGGGAAATGTGTATTTTCAGTTTAAATAGCTAAAGAACAAAATTAACAGCAACGAGTCCATTAACTACAACAGGAAGGTAGAGAGGTACATACAAAACAGTCAGACAACTGTAGGAAAAGTGTGTGTGTGTGTGTGTGTGTGTGTGTGTGTGTGGGTGTGTGTGTGTGTGTGTGTGTGTGTGTGTGTGTGTGAGAGAGAGTGAGGAAGATATACAAAAGTGTGTGTGTGTGTGTGTGTGTGTGTGTGTGTGTGTGTGTGTGTGTGTGTGTGTGTGTGTGTGTGTGTGTGAGTGAGGAAGATATACAAAAAGTTCTGACCTGACAACTGTATGAAATGTGTGTGTGTTGGACGTGTGTGTCTGTTTGTGTATGGTTAGTGTGTGTCCATTTGTGTGTGTGTTTGTTGTGTGTGCATGTGTGTCTGTTTGTGTGTAATTGTGTAAATTGTGTATGTGTTTGGTAAGTGGTTGTATGTTTGTTGTGTGTGTGTGTGTGTGTGTGTGTGGTAGTTAGTGTGTGTCCAATTGTGTGTGTGTGTGTGTGTGTGTGTGTTGGATGTGTGTGTATGGTGAGTGTGTGTCCATTTGTGTGTGTGTGTGTCCATTTGTGTGTGTGTGTGTTGGATGTGTGTGTATGGTGTGTGTGTGTGTGTGTGTGTGTGTAGTAGTAGTTAGTGTGTGTCCATTTGTGTGTGTGTGTTGGATGTGTATGCATGGTGAGTGTGTGTCCATTTGTGTGTGTGTGTGTGTGTGTGTGTGTGTGTTGGATGTGTGTGTATGGTGAGTGTGTGTCCATTTGTGTGTGTGTGTCCATTTGTGTGTGTGTGTGTGTGGTAGTTAGTGTGTGTCCATTTGTGTGTGTGTGTGTGTGTATGACCGACAGACAGTCAAACAGAGAGAATGTGTGTGCGTTGCCATGGTGACGTTGCCATGGTGAGGTTACCATGGTGAGGTTGCCATGTTGAGGTTACCATGTAACTGTTGGCTGGTGGCTTTAAGGTATGGTGGCAGCTTTAACCATAGGCTTTAACTGCTCTGTGACACCCTCAAACAGATCTAATGTACGACAAATCTGTACTTAGTACGAGCAAAACGTTTACATTTTCCGAACCATAAGACCTTGCTGAACACGTCCATGTCACTTTGGTGTTTCTAGAGTAAAAATTGTTGATTGTGTCGCAGGTTGGAAACTTTGGGACGTTTAGAAAATCAGCGCCTACTTTTGAATGGGAGTCAATGAGAGGAGAGAGGGAAACTGGCCGCACTCAGAGGCTCCCAGTTTAAATTGTGTTCGTCTCTCTGGTTTTTTGAGCACATGAAAAGATCGAGGATGAGCTTGTCTACAAGCATGCCCGAAATTATGTGTGTAGAGTGTAATCTGTGGCCGTGCTGACAGGATAGAGAGAAAAATGTGAGAGGATTTTTAGACCCTCTGTCACTCTACCAACTGCCAACGTCCGAACATTCCGTCCCATTGACTTTCATGTTAAATCTGAATTTTGTCAGAAATTTTAATGATTTTAAAACTATACATATATCTGAAACTGTTGAAGATATCAATAAGCTGAGATATAGCTGAATAGTTGAAAGGTTTGTGAACAGTTTAAAAGTTGAATGAAGTCTGTAGCTGAAAGTATGCTGAAGCTATTAGAGGCTGAATGAAGCAGAAAATTTGAAGAGTTTGAAGACTGTTTCAATGTATTCCTATGGGAAAAAAATTGCACAAAAAGTTAAATATTTTAAAAAGTATAAATAGTATGAAAGAGAAAAATAATAGCATAAATGTCCTGAAAAAGCTGCACGTTTTGATATATGAATTGTTGAAATAGCACAAAGTATGAAGAACGAGTTAAACGCAGAAAAAGGGAAGAAGACTCAGAATAATAATAATAAGTTTAAAGAAACAAAATGGCCGAACAGAATAACAATACTGTGAATGCTTCCAGCATTCACACTAATAATAAGAAAAAATCCACACAATAACAGTAGTGCCCGGGCTTCGCCCGGGCACTGGTCCCTGCAGCTATTTCATAGCTGTTGGGACCAGTGCCCGGGGCGATTGCCCGTGGCCCTAATAATAATAATAAGTATAAAGATTTGAATAACAATAGTGTGAATGCTTGCAGCATTCACACTAATAACTAGAAAAAGAAAGCATTTCCTGCAGAAAATGCGTGTGAATGCTGTAAGCAGCTGAACGCTATTGCTGAAGCAATGCTGAATAAGCTGAAGAAATCATTGAAACAAAGTTGAATTAGCTGAAGAACTGTTGAAAAAGTCTAACGTTGAAGCTGAAACATATAACTTGAAGATTAATGCCTTTTTAAGGACAAAAAGCAGTAGAAATGTAAAAAAAAAAAAAAAAAAAAGGAGAAGAAAATGTTAAAATCCTGCATGTTGAAGATGTTAAACAGTTGAAGAGTTGAAATCTGCAGCTAGCCACAGAAAGGAAAACTGATGAACCAGCAGTAACATAGCTGAAGCAACAAGTGAGAATAGATTAAAAAGAAGGAACATGTAAGCAGGAAGCTGATTGACATGACGTGATGGAAAAAATCCTGAATTGTTTAGGTTTAAGTGTAATAAATGTGTGTTTAGTCTAAAAGCAGTAGAAATGTTGAAAAGGCAGAGGAATGTGTTGGAAAATCCTGCATTATTAAGTCTAACAGTTGAGGAGTCTGCAGTCAGCTGCAAAAAGCACTGCTACAGAAAACAGATAAACAAGTGCTAACATGGCTAAAGTAATAAGTGAAAATAGATTAACAAATGGAACCTGTAAGAAGGAGGTTTATTTTGTATGAAATGATTGGAAATTATTTAAATTGTTGAAGATTAGCATAAAGAAATTGAAAAGCTGAAGTCTACTCAAATATATTTAAACATGACAGCATGAATACATTGTTGGACTATTACTAATATAGATTAAACAATATCTAGGTGGTTGGAAATTATTTGAATTGTTGAAGATTGTGGTGAAAGAAAAATTAACATTTTAAGTACACTCAAATTACTCTAATAAAAATTATATGTGTGTTGGATATGTGTGTATGGTCAGTGTGTGTCCGTGTGTGTGTGTGTGTGTGTGTGTGTGTTGGATATGTGTGTATGGTCAGTGTGTGTCCATTTGTGTGTGTGACCGACAGACAGTCAAATAGAGAGAATGTGTGTGCGTTGCCATGGTGACGTTGCCATGGTGAGGTTACCATGGTGAGGTTGCCATGTTGAGGTTACCATGTAACTGTTGGCTGGTGGCTTTAAGGTATGGTGGCAGCTTTAACCATAGGCTTTAACTGCTCTGTGACACCCTCAAACAGATCTAATGTACGACAAATCTGTACTTAGTACGAGCAAAAGGTTTACATTTTCCGAACCATAAGACCTTGCTGAACGCGTCCATGTCACTTTGGTGTTTCTAGAGTAAAAATTGTTGATTGGGTCGCAGGTTGGAAACTTTGGGACGTTTAGAAAATCAGCGCCAACTTTTGAATGGGAGTCAATGAGAGGAGAGAGGGAACTGGCTGCACTCGGAGGCTCCCAGTTTAAATTGTGCTCGTCTCTCTGGTTTTTTGAGCACATGAAGAGATCGAGGATGAGCTTGTCTACAAGCATGCCCGAAATTATGTGTGTAGAGTGTAATCTGTGGTCGTGCTGACAGGATAGAGAGAAAAATGTGAGAGGATTTTTAGACCCTCTGTCACTCTACCAACTGCCAACGTCCGAACATTCCGTCCCATTGACTTTCATGTTAAATCTGAATTTTGTCAGAAATTTTAATGATTTTAAAACTATACATATATCTGAAACTGTTGAAGATATCAATAAGCTGAGATATAGCTGAATAGTTGAAAGGTTTGTGAACAGTTTAAAAGTTGAATGAAGTCTGTAGCTGAAAGTATGCTGAAGCTATTAGAGGCTGAATGAAGCAGAAGATTTGAAGAGTTTGAAGACTGTTTCAATGTATTTCCTATGAGAGAAAAATTGCACAAAAAGTTAAATATTTTAAAAAGTATAAATAGTATAAAAGAGAAAAATAATAGCAATATTGTCCTGAAAAAGCTGCACGTTTTGATATATGAATTGTTGAAATAGCACAAAGTATGAAGAAGGAGTTAAACGCAGAAAAAGGGTGAAAGAAGTAAGAATAACTAGAAAAAGCATTTCCAAGAATGGAAATGGTGTGACTGCTGACAGCAACTGAACGCTGTTGCAGAATTAGCAAATAGTGCAAGCAGTGATCACCATACAAATGTTTGACCAAGGTCGGAATCGAACCCACATCCTCATGGTCATTAGACTTCCACTCTGCCTCTAGGCCACAGTGCACACAGAGTTGCAGAGACTGTTGTCTGTTAATGATCTGCACACTGTCAACATCAAGAAAGCTTGAGAGTCAAGCTTGAATGACTTAGAATGAAAATGTCTGTGAATTTCAGGCTGAGCACTAACCATATGGCCACAGAGAACCTGAGTTACAATGAGCTTTATACTATGAGGAATCAAAGACTGTCCAATGACAGCTGAATAATTGGAATCAAAAGTCAAGCAATGAAGTGAAAAGACTGAGGCAGGAATCGAACCCATGACCATATGATCACTAAACCTTTACTCTGCCACTTGGCTACAGAGAGCACACTGCTTCAAAACTGTTGTCATTCATTGTAATGTGATGATGTGCTGCAAACTGGTATGAGTTATCAAGGAGATGACAAACACCTGTAACCAATTGAAGGCAGTGGAGGAGAGCAGAATTCAACATAACATAACAAGAATTCTTCCCTTGGATTCGAACCAGTGACCTTAGGGTTGGCAAGCAGTTACCCTAACCCCTACACTACAGTGGAGTTGTGAAGAAGAGAGGTTGAGACTTTGATGAATGTGAGATTTTTTGTGAAAAAGTTAAATATTTGAAAAAGTATAAATAGTTAAAAAGAGAAAAGTAATGCCGATAAAGTTCAAAAAAAGCTGCACGTTTTGATATATGAATTGTTGAAATAGCACAAAGTATGAAGGACTAGAAGAAGACCGTAAAAGGCGGAAGAAAATGGCCAAACAGAAGAACAATAGTGTGACTGCTTCAGCAGTCACACTAATAAGTATAAAGATTTGAATAACAATAGTGTGAATGCTTCCAGCATTCACACTAATAACTAGAAAAAGCATTTCCAAGAATGGAAATGGTGTGACTGCTGATAGCAACTGAACGCTGTTGCAGAATTAGCAAATAGTGCAAGCAGTGATCACCATACAAATGTTTGACCAAGGTCGGAATCGAACCCACAACCTCACGGTCATTAGACTTCCACTCTGCCTCTAGGCCACGGTGCACACACAGTTGCAGAGACTGTTGTCTGTTAATGATCTGCACACTGTCAACATCAAGAAAGCTTGAGAGTCAAGCTTGAATGACTTAGAATGAAAATTTCTGTGAATTTCAGGCTGAGAGCAGCAGTTTCAACATGAAGCAAGTTATCAGAAGTCAACAGAGGACAACTGGGAAAATAATTCACTATAATTGTTGTTGAGGCAAGAATTGAACCAGCAACCTTCAGGTGTCCAGACCAGCAAGCTAACCACTAGGCTACAGACAGAGACAGTATGTGAGGGGTAAAGAAAACCTTTGATAAGAGGATCACTGGCTTCTGCTTAAAAAAAAAAGTAAGGAATCGAACCCATGACCTCATGATCAATAAACCTTTACTCTGCCACTTCGCCACAGAGAGCACAGACATAAGCATGTTTCAGACAGAGTTGTGGAGAATTCTCAGCATTGGGCTGAATGAGAGCAGAGAGCTCCCTGGCTGCATTTAAAAAATATTTAAAATTATTATCTAAGTCTCTTTGCATTTTTGACCAGAATTTTAGCCAGAAGACAAGTGTGGCTACAAAACTGGAGAAAATAATTTGTCTAGAGTTTAATTTGCAGAAAAAGTTAAATATTTTAAAAAGTATAAATAGTTAAAAAGAGAAAAGTAACGCCGATAAAGTTCAAAAAAAGCTGCACGTTTTGATATATGAATTGTTGAAATAGCACAACACCTAACACACTAACCATATGGCCACAGAGAACCTGAGTTACAATGAGCTTTATACTATGAGGAATCAAAGACTGTCCAATGACAGCTGAATAATTGGAATCAAAAGTCAAGCAATGATGTGAAATGACTGAGGCAGGAATCGAACCCGTGACCATATGATCACTAAACCTTTACTCTGCCACTCGGCTACAGAGAGCACACTGCTTTCAAGACTGTTGTCATTCATTGTAATGTGATGATGTGCTGCAAACTGGTATGAGTAATCAAGGAGATAACAAACACCTGTAACCAATTGAAGGCGGGGGAGGAGAGCAGAATTCAACATAACATAACAAGAATTCTTCCCTTGGATTCGAACCAGTGACCTTAGGGTTGGCAGGCAGTTACCCTAACCCCTACACTACAGAGGAGTTGTCAAGAAGAGAGGTTGAGACTTTGATGAATGTGAGATTTTTCAATGATGCTTAAAACAAAAATAAATTAATATAAATTAGCCACACCAAGTAAGAAGAGGACTTTTTTGTGACCTGTGACTATTTTTTGGTGAATTAAAATGAATTAAAAAGCACTTAACAGCAAGTTACAAAGTTGAGCTCCTTCTCCTGCTGATGTGAAAAAAATGCATTGAGCTTAATGAGAGCAGAGAGCTCCCTGGCTGCATTTAAAAAATATTTAAAATTATTATCTAAGTCTCTTTGCATTTTTGACCAGAATTTTAGCCAGAAGACAAGTGTGGCTACAAAACTGGAGAAAATAATTTGTCTAGAGTTTAATTTGTGGCCATGCTGACAGTTTAGCCAGAAAAACTCTAGAATGTTTTTTTGCCTCTCTCCACTCTGACACCACTCTGGCTCTGCTCGTTAGACGCAATACACACACATTATAAAGCTGAAAAAAATCAGAAAAAGTTAAATATTTGAAAAAGTATAAATAGTTAAAAAGAGAAAAGTAATGCCGATAAAGTTCAAAAGAAGCTGCACGTTTTGATATATGAATTGTTGAAATAGCACAAAGTATGAAGGACTAGAAGAAGACCGTAAAAAGGCGGAAGAAAATGGCCAAACAGAAGAACAACTAATAACTAGAAAAAGCATTTCCAAGAATGGAAATGGTGTGACTGCTGATAGCAACTGAACGCTGTTGCAGAATTAGCAAATAGTGCAAGCAGTGATCACCATACAAATGTTTGACCAAGGTCAGAATCGAACCCACAACCTCATGGTCATTAGACTTCCACTCTGCCTCTAGGCCACGGTGCACACACAGTTGCAGAGACTGTTGTCTGTTAATGATCTGCACACTGTCAACATCAAGAAAGCTTGAGAGTCAAGCTTGAATGACTTAGAATGAAAATTTCTGTGAATTTCAGGCTGAGAGCAGCAGTTTCAACATGAAGCAAGTTATCAGAAGTCAACAGAGGACAACTGGGAAAATAATTCACTATAATTGTTGTTGAGGCAAGATTTGAACTAGCAACCTTCAGGTCTCCAGACCAGCAAGCTAACCACTAGGCTACAGACAGAGACAGTATGTGAGGGGTAAAGAAAACCTTTGATAAGAGGATCACTGGCTTCTGCTTAAAAAAAACAGTAAGGAATCGAACCCATGACCTCATGATCAATAAACCTTTACTCTGCCACTTCGCCACAGAGAGCACAGACATAAGCATGTTTCAGACAGAGTTGTGGAGAATTCTCAGCATTGGGCTGAATGAGAGCAGAGAGCTCCCTGGCTGCATTTAAAAAATATTTAAAATTATTATCTAAGTCTCTTTGCATTTTTGACCAGAATTTTAGCCAGAAGACAAGTGTGGCTACAAAACTGGAGAAAATAATTTGTCTAGAGTTTAATTTGCAGAAAAAGTTAAATATTTGAAAAAGTATAAATAGTCAAAAAGAGAAAAGTAATGCCGATAAAGTTCAAAAAAAGCTGCACGTTTTGATATATGAATTGTTGAAATAGCACAACACCTAACACACTAACCATATGGCCACAGAGAACCTGAGTTACAATGAGCTTTATACTATGAGGAATCAAAGACTGTCCAATGACAGCTGAATAATTGGAATCAAAAGTCAAGCAATGAAGTGAAAAGACTGAGGCAGGAATCGAACCCATAACCATATGATCACTAAACCTTTACTCTGCCACTCGGCTACAGAGAGCACACTGCTTTCAAGACTGTTGTCATTTAATTCAATGTGATGATGTGCTGCAAACTGGTATGAGTAATCAAGGAGATAACAAACACCTGTAACCAATTGAAGGCGGGGGAGGAGAGCAGAATTCAACATAACATAACAAGAATTCTTCCCTTGGATTCGAACCAGTGACCTTAGGGTTGGCAAGCAATTACCCTACCCCCTACACTACAGTGGAGTTGTGAAGAAGAGAGGTTGAGACTTTGATGAATGTGAGATTTTTTGTGAAAAAGTTAAATATTTGAAAAAGTATAAATAGTTAAAAAGAGAAAAGTAATGCCGATAAAGTTCAAAAAAAGCTGCACGTTTTGATATATGAATTGTTGAAATAGCACAAAGTATGAAGGACTAGAAGAAGACCGTAAAAAGGCGGAAGAAAATGGCCAAACAGAAGAACAATAGTGTGACTGCTTCAGCAGTCACACTAACTAGAAAAAGCATTTCCAAGAATGGAAATGGTGTGACTGCTGATAGCAACTGAACGCTGTTGCAGAATTAGCAAATAGTGCAAGCAGTGATCACCATACAAATGTTTGACCAAGGTCAGAATCGAACCGACAACCTCATGGTCATTAGACTTCCACTCTGCCTCTAGGCCACAGTGCGCACACAGTTGCAGAGACTGTTGTCTGTTAATGATCTGCACACTGTCAACATCAAGAAAGCTTGAGAGTCAAGCTTGAATGACTTAGAATGAAAATTTCTGTGAATTTCAGGCTGAGCACTAACCATATGGCCACAGAGAACCTGAGTTACAATGAGCTTTATACTATGAGGAATCAAAGACTGTCCAATGACAGCTGAATAATTGGAATCAAAAGTCAAGCAATGAAGTGAAAAGACTGAGGCAGGAATCGAACTCATGACCATATGATCACTAAACCTTTACTCTGCCACTCGGTTACAGAGAGCACACTGCTTTCAAAACTGTTGTCATTCATTGTAATGTGATGATGTGCTGCAAACTGGTATGAGTAATCAAGGAGATAACAAACACCTGTAACCAATTGAAGGCGGGGGAGGAGAGCAGAATTCAACATAACATAACAAGAGTTCTTCCCTTGGATTCGAACCAGTGACCTTAGGGTTGGCAAGCATCCACCCTATCCGCTACACTACAGTGGAGTTGTGAAGAAGAGAGGTTGAGACTTTGATGAATGTGAGATTTTTTGTGAAAAAGTTAAATATTTGAAAAAGTATAAATAGTTAAAAAGAGAAAAGTAATGCCGATAAAGTTCAAAAAAAGCTGCACGTTTTGATATATGAATTGTTGAAATAGCACAAAGTATGAAGGACTAGAAGAAGACCGTAAAAAGGCGGAAGAAAATGGCCAAACAGAAGAACAATAGTGTGACTGCTTCAGCAGTCACACTAACTAGAAAAAGCATTTCCAAGAATGGAAATGGTGTGACTGCTGACAGCAACTGAACGCTGTTGCAGAATTAGCAAATAGTGCAAGCAGTGATCACCATACAAATGTTTGACCAAGGTCGGCCTCGAACCCACAACCTCATGGTCATTAGACTTCCACTCTGCCTCTAGGCCACGGTGCACACACAGTTGCAGAGACTGTTGTCTGTTAATGATCTGCACACTGTCAACATCAAGAAAGCTTGAGAGTCAAGCTTGAATGACTTAGAATGAAAATTTCTGTGAATTTCAGGCTGAGAGCAGCAGTTTCAACATGAAGCAAGTTATCAGAAGTCAACAGAGGACAACTGGGAAAATAATTCACTATAATTGTTGTTGAGGCAAGAATTGAACCAGCAACCTTCAGGTCTCCAGACCAGCAAGCTAACCACTAGGCTACAGACAGAGACAGTAAGTGAGGGGTAAAGAAAACCTTTGATAAGAGGATCACTGGCTTCTGCTTAAAAAAAAAAGTAAGGGATCGAACCCATGACCTCATGATCAATAAACCTTTACTCTGCCACTTCGCCACAGAGAGCACAGACATAAGCATGTTTCAGACAGAGTTGTGGAGAATTCTCAGCATTGGGCTGAATGAGAGCAGAGAGCTCCCTGGCTGCATTTAAAAAATATTTAAAATTATTATCTAAGTCTCTTTGCATTTTTGACCAGAATTTTAGCCAGAAGACAAGTGTGGCTACAAAACTGGAGAAAATAATTTGTCTAGAGTTTAATTTGCAGAAAAAGTTAAATATTTGAAAAAGTATAAATAGTTAAAAAGAGAAAAGTAATGCCGATAAAGTTCAAAAAAAGCTGCACGTTTTGATATATGAATTGTTGAAATAGCACAACACCTAACACACTAACCATATGGCCACAGAGAACCTGAGTTACAATGAGCTTTATACTATGAGGAATCAAAGACTGTCCAATGACAGCTGAATAATTGGAATCAAAAGTCAAGCAATGATGTGAAATGACTGAGGCAGGACTCGAACCCGTGACCATATGATCACTAAGCCTTTACTCTGCCACTCGGCTACAGAGAGCACACTGCTTTCAAGACTGTTGTCATTCATTCTAATGTGATGATGTGCTGCAAACTGGTATGAGTAATCAAGAAGATAACAAACACCTGTAACCAATTGAAGGCGGGGGAGGAGAGCAGAATTCAACATAACATAACAAGAGTTCTTCCCTTGGATTCGAACCAGTGACCTTAGGGTTGGCAGGCAGTTACCCTACCCCCTACACTACAGTGGAGTTGTGAAGAAGAGAGGTTGAGACTTTGATGAATGTGAGATTTTTTGTGAAAAAGTTAAATATTTGAAAAAGTATAAATAGTTAAAAAGAGAAAAGTAATGCCGATAAAGTTCAAAAAAAGCTGCACGTTTTGATATATGAATTGTTGAAATAGCACAAAGTATGAAGGACTAGAAGAAGACCGTAAAAAGGCGGAAGAAAATGGCCAAACAGAAGAACAATAGTGTGACTGCTTCAGCAGTCACACTAATAAGTATAAAGATTTGAATAACAATAGTGTGAATGCTTCCAGCATTCACACTAATAATAAGAAAAAATCCACACAATAACAGTAGTGCCCGGGCTTCGCCCGGGCACTGGTCCCTGCAGCTATTTCATAGCTGTTGGGACCAGTGCCCGGGGCGATTGCCCGTGGCCCTAATAAATCTCTCTCTATCATTTAGCTGCTGTGAGCAGGAAAAAATACCTCAACAAACAACCTGTCAGAAGGAGCTATGTGAGGAGAATTTAAAGGAGCTGACAGAGTTTTGAATGTATTCAAGTGTCCATGCTGACTATGCAGATTCAAAGTAGACCCAAAGAAAAGAATAGAGTGTGTAAAAGACAACTTATTGTACTGGCTCTGTCTGATTATAGGTCTTTTCCACAGAGGACATTTTGACATGTCACAATAAGTGGGTTCAAACGAGAATTTACAAATACAAATGTAAATACGTATAATAATTGCCTGGCATCTGTGATTGAAAAGACTCCTTCATATATGTAAACTGACAAACCTTCAGAGCCAGCAGTATTCACGCTGTCAAGAATGAATCCAGCAGTGGGTGTAGTGATGGCACTAAAGTTGCAAAGGTGATCTATTATAAGAATGCCAGGTCGCTAATGTTGAAGAGAGGGTCATGGATAATGTCCACACGAGGACTCTGCATCACAACACCAGTTCTAATAAAATTAATGGGCAGCGATTGACTAATGAGGCTGAAACTGCACCATTCCAGTCAATTTAACCAAACGGTCAGTCCTCAGTTTGCATTGTGATCACGTAAAACTATGGAATACACATCACAGCTCTCCATGTGCATCGCTCAAAAACCTCAAGGTTATAAGTTTACCCACTAACCAAGCTGAAATGTGCCATGCTCACTCCTGCAGTGGTGGTAGTTGTCTCTCTGGCAGCCAGATCAGTTGTCTTACCCCCCACCCTCCTCCGTTCCAGGAAGAGGGACCTATTGTTAAAGGTGTACAGAAATGGCCGTTTGTCCTGTTTGTCGCGCCGAGTTGTCACAAGCTGCAACACGAGTTTACCCAAGTAAGGAAAACGAATTTGATTGGTCGTTATCGAGCGGGCGGGATATTCAAAGCTTGGGGCGAGCCCGAGCTCCGTGTGTGTGTGTGTGTCTCAGACGTTTGAATGACGGATGACGGATCCAATATCAGTAGCTGGTGAATCGTGTAGAGGCTGACGTATAATCCGTGCGCCTGCATTATCCAATGCGAAAAAAAAAATACACACTTTCATCCCGGATTTACTCAAAAATAGAATTTTGCACAAAGTTTGGCCTACATCGTCTGAAAGATGAGTTATCACATTAATTTTATGATCCAGAGTGGGCTCAAATTCAGTTTTCTTTTCTGTACACCTTTAAATGATCCATTCTTTCTCCGTGGCTCCATTGGCTCGTTCACAGCTACCGGTCAGTGGAAAGTGGCTAATCTGCCATACTGTCTGTGTTTGTGGGGCTGTAACGGCACAGACTGAATGTTATTTGTATTCCCTGCACAGCACCGCTACCTACTGATCTAACTGTCTTGGCTGTCTGGCATAAATATCCACACTGTTTACCTGACTGCTGAACTGACTGACGACCTGTCTGAATGCCTGATTGTGTCTAACTGGCTGCATCAATATCGATGTCCGCCTTTCCTTCTGAAAACCTGACTATTTGAATTTTTGCCTGAAGGCGGACTACCTGTCCGTCAAACAGCTTGCCTGCTCGACTCTCAGAATGCCTGAATATTTGACTACCTGACTGTATACCTCCCTCTCTCTTCCACCTGCTTGTCCCAGTAGCAGTCTGCCGGCAGGAGCCAGAAAGTGAATCAAACACAATCGCATCAAGTGACAGGAAAATGGAGATGAAAGATGAAATCTATTATTGATGGCTTTATTTTGGCAAGTGATTAATATGACCTACCCATCTCCCATCAGGTGGTAAAAATGAAAATGGTACAAAGAAAAATCAAACCTGACACACCATCTATGAAAACACCCCGTACATCTGCAAATCATTTCCTTCAAACTCTTTCTACTGCAAACAAAAGTTGTTAAGTACATCCAGACTGCTGCAGATAAGACCGGATATTCAAGGTGAAAAGCTCAGAGCCACCGCGATAATCAGAGCAAGGGGAGCTGGCCACAGCTAGTGCCGAAATGGATCTCTCGCTGGGGAAAAAATTGCATGTGGTGCATTATTATTTTTTTTTTTTATTAGGTCAAAAAATGCTTTGTAGAGCATTTATTGCAGCGAGAGGGAATAGCAGATGAATTTCTTACTGGGATAATGTGCAACAGAGCGTCTTCCTCTGCACGTTGTCTCCATAAATATTCAGATCCACAGTCCTTGGGTCATGTTCGGCAAAAAGAAAGCAGTGGTTATCCAAACTGCTGGCGTGTTTTAAAAAAAAAAAGACCGACAGAGGTCACGCTGACTGAATGACCCCATGGCTTGTTTCATTTCTTCCATACATAGCATTTAAAGTATTCTTTATTTCAGTGAAGTATGGAGGCAGATTCTGTTACTACTGCACTCAGGCAGAGCTGTTTCTCCCTGTGTCTTTACACTAATCTTTGCTAATTGGTTGCATTTTCATATTTCTTTATACTTTACCACACGCAATCTGTTCTATTTCCCATAACAGTCCCATTCATTTCCCCCATGGCTAAGTCAGAGATTCACAGCTGCAGATAGTAACTAATGTCTCAGCTTTCAGTTTGGTGCCTTGTTTACAGTTTCTCAGAATCCGCAGCACACCTTCCCATAAAAATCTGCAGGATATATTCTTACCCACACACACACACCCTCCACCACTGCCACCTATATCCTTTGTCCCTCCATCACGCCGCCTTTTTCATCTCTTCTATCTTCCCTCCGAAAGTCAGCGGCCTGCTCAATTAGCCATCTGCTGGTCTGGCCGGCAGCGTCGGCCGCAGTGTGAACAGCCAGTTTGATGGTGCGACCCCGGGGATCAGAACAGGTGAGTGGGCTGCAATCAGCCGCTTTGATTACTCCTTTAACCACTACACAGCGACCAATTTACCACAGGGTTACCACTGAACCTATTAACCTGTTAGCCTGCACAGCCACCGCAAGGAAATTGGATGCTGGAGGAAGGATGTAATGCGCTGTTTTCTGATGGAGATCATGTAATGTGTGCCCTTCAGGTGGAGCAAAATAAGAGCAAGAGCGTTGCCGTGTGTGCATGGGACTCTAGCATCACCTGGCTGCCTGTGTTACAGTAATCAGAAGCACAATCCTGGAAATTACTGTTACTTATTTAAAATGTCTGTCCTGACTTGGCCTTAACTGATTTTATTTCTATCCAAACTCATTAAGTCATAATAAAACATCTCCAACATGCATCACTGTATAGCCTGAGAGTTTACCTCTGTGTGTGTGTATGATAATTGTCGGTAAGAGGAGGCAGCAATTAGAGAGCTGCTGGTAGGCCCCACTGATAATGCTGTTAATTGTTTTTTTTCCTCTGAACTGGATGCACTTTTACATTCCCTATTCATGTGTTTACATCGTTGGAGGAATCATTTAAATGTTCTCAGATGAACATTGTAAGTTCAGCTTTTGTAGCAATGATAAACCCACCAGGCAGACACGTGTTATAACCAGAATCGTACAGGCCAGAGCTCACAGCGGGGAGGGAAACCTACAGCAATGAAAATGATCATAATAATTTGCAAAGAAAAAAAAGAGATGACTTTCCATGCAATTTTCCTGCAAAAATGATGGAAATTGTGGTTCTACTGAGAATAATTTCAGCTCTACTTTGCACTTGGAGTCAATTACACTAAGCTACACGCCAATGGGATAAATGAGCCCACAGAAGAAAAGCATGTCAGTGGAGGGACGGATGAAAGAAAGGGATGGATCTGTTGGTTGTAGCAACACAGGCCATCCTTAGATCAGAGCAGTGTGGGATTTCACTGAATACCAGATTAGCTTTGAGTGTCGGTGTCCTGGAAAACAAAGTCCTGCTGCTACACTGTTCTAACAAGGTCCTGGAGTGTTTCAAGCTCAAGGAGTTTGAAATCTGCTGGGGCACCTGAAGTTTCCAAATCAGCAAAAGTGGTTTGTTTGGAGTAATTAGAGGAAGAGCTGGAAGTTTGCACCAGCATTGATTGCCACCAGGGTGAAAACACAAAACATTAGCCTCCCTCACAGAAACTCAAACTCCTGGTCGAATTTAAAAATGAGCCATTTGTAAGTTTTGCTATTGCTACACAGCCACTAACAGTCTTAACAGCCTGAACCAGAGCTGTCTCCAGAAGTGGAAAGCACAAGTCTTTATTCCTTTATTTCTTCTAAGTATGCAACTGCTAGCCCCCAACTTCTATAGTGAAGCTCAAAGGTTCTATTATAACCTCTTGTCCTGTAAAGAGGAACTATGCAAGATTTGCACGTTAAAGAGGAACTACACAGATTTTTTTTTTTAACCCTCTATGGTACGCATCATGATGCCAGTGGGGGAAAAAATGTTTGGAGTGTTTTTATGTCTCAAAATAGACTAAATAAACATAATCTAAAGAAATTTTTAAAAAAATATTTATTTTTGGAAGTTTTGGGGATTTGTTGACTGTAGGCAACATTGTACCATTACGGTTCATCATCTACTGTATTAGAAACACCAGTCTCTGTAGACTTTCACCTTCACTGGCCTCATCCTCATCCGAATTCTCACTCTCATCTTCCTCATCATCATCATAATAGCCTGATGCTTACTTTACTGCATCCAAAATCAAATTTATTAAGGAAAAAAAACAAAATTATGATGAATTATATGTTTTTGAACATTATATTTACACCTAAACACACTACCATAGTCTCATAATGCAATTTTGATTCCATAATGGTCCACTGTTGCCTCAAGGCAACATTGCAATTTTCTATAATGGTACGTTGTTGCTTTCGGGCAACAGGTGCATTTTAACAAGTTTCCATTATTTAATAAGTAAATAAATTGCATGGAACTATTAAAAATTAAACTTTACTAATCTATTAGTGTAAATATATTTTTTTCCAGATGAAAAAGGGCCAGGAAGTTATGTTTTCAGACCGTTTTAGTGGAGCAAAATGGCAAACCTGTTTCCTTTGAAAAAGTCTGCAAAAAAGGGTTTCAGTATGGCTTCTTGAAAGTCATGTGATAAATTAAAGCATTGTTATTCTGTCTCCTCTCTTTTTTAAAGTATTACAGCATTAAATGGGATGAATTGTGGAGATGTGACAGGCCAAAAAGTGGTATGTTGTTTGAGGGCAACATGGTACCATAGAGGGTTAAAGCAGAAGTAAGCGGAATGTTTGTGTTACTATATGTCTTAAATAGTTATATTTTCCGACAGCAATCACTTATATACAGGGCCGTAGGATTTTCGAAATACCAAGGTCATTTAGTTGTAGTGTGC
>NW_028220831.1:0-11986 GCF_045865225.1 Trachurus japonicus | reverse complement strand
TATTTCATTCTTCCTGACCGCCAGAGACGGTATGAAATACCTGGATAAGCATCACGCGCATGCGCAGATCGAGACATAATACCAACAAAGTCATGTGACCTGGGTGACGTAAGCGACCTGATAAAAGGGGCAGGCACCCAGAAATCGTCTCCTTTTCATCTTCTCGCCTTAGCGCACACACAGGTTGTTGTTGTTGTTAGCTTGCCGCATACGCCAGTAGCCTCGTAACCACGACCGGTTGGAGCTACGGTTTCGTCCTCCAGAGGCTGCGTATCCGGCGCTCATCCCCGCTGTGCATATCCGACCACTGCTCGGACTGCGACAGGTAAGTAGCTTGTTTTTCATCGCCGGCGGGCGTGCTTCATCCCCGCTAAGTGCCTCCGCTCAGCTGGGTTGATTACCTCGTTTGTTAGCCATCTAGCTTCCTGCTACTGCTGCCCTCGTGAGGTGTTTTTCTCCTCCCTAACGGCTGTTTCGGTGGTTAGCAAACACTACCTACGGTGCTAAAAATTATTTAAAAAAAAAAAAAAAAAAGTCTCCGGTCGGGCTAGCGGAGTTTTTTCGCTCTGTTGCTACATCGTTAGCTTGTTTGTAGCGGAGTGTTTCTCGCTCTGTTGCTACAACTTCGGCTTCACGCACTACAGGTGCTGGGTTGACGGACTCGTAGCCGAGTGTTACTCGCTCTGCTGCAGCGCCGCTACCCGCTGGTGCTATTTTTTCACTGTGACACGGTGCTGGGCTGGTTGTAGCTGGGTGTTCTCGCCCTGCAGCTACACCGCTCACCTTTCGGCGTCACTTGCTGATTTATTGTGGACTGTATTGAGTGTTCCCGCTCAACTGCCATACTACAGCCTCTGTAGCTATGTTGTGTGTTTGCACCTCCTGCATGGCTCCTCTGAGCCCAGAGGATGGCCATGACAAATGCCCTTCGTGTCTCGGCATTGAACACCTTAAGCAAGCACTGACTGAAGGCGCTTGCATTAATTGCACCTGCATGCCATTAGCAGAAAGGACTGCGAGGTTGGCTAAACTTGATAAAAGCTTTGCTGGGGCTGGGTTACCCCCTTCCGGCGGCCCCAAGCGCCGCGGACACACACATGACGATGCCCCCGTCACTAAGAAGAACGGACAGGCGATGAACCCTTGGCCCTTAAAGTGGACACTTTGGCCTCTGAGTTTGCCCAGATTAAGGCCCTCCTCCTTAGTCTGCAGACTGGTGGTCCCTCGGATGCTTGCACCGCTGCCTCAGAACCACCGCTTGAAAGGCCATCACGGAGCTACGCTGAGGGTGATAGCCTAGCTTCTTTGCCCCAGGTGGCTAGCCAGCAAGACGAGGACACGCTCTCTATTGCGGCCTCTGGGAATCTTTTTACTGACGATGAAGCAGGGGGACAGGAGGAACTGGAGGGAGGATCCCCCCTCCCTCTGTGACAGACTCTCATGAGTCGGGTGCAGACTCGTTGAGGGACGCTGAGGCCAGTCTTTCTACAGTTAAACAGGCCATCCAACTGGCCATCTCTCGGCTTGGGTTAGATACTGCCCCTGTGGAGGCTGCTCCCTCTAATGCTTTCTTCAAACATGCCCCTCAACCATCTTCCTTCAGGGTTCCACCCTCTGAGCCATACATCACTGAACTTCAGAGATGTTGGCCAGACCCCAAGACTTTCCTTCACCTGCCAAGTGACTGCAGAGCTCTGGCTGCCATGAGGGACGCCGACCAATATGGTCTGGATCAGATGCCTACCGTTGATGCCTCAATCGCTTCTCTGATAGTGTCTCCTGATGAAGCTCTCAGACCTGATGCCCGTTGTCCACGCCCACAGTGTAGGATAACTGATGACCTCCTTACTAAGAGCTATGATATAGCGGCTCGGATGGGGCGTATTGGTAACTCCCTTTCCCACCTGGTTCTGGCTCTGTCACAGACTCTCCAGACTGCTGGAGCAGATGCTCAGGCACAAGGCCTCAGTGATGCTTCACTCCAGGCGTTTGCCTTCATGACCAGAGAGCTTGGGAGACTGATGTCCACCTTGACCTTGGCGCGGCGCCAAGTGTGGCTTGCCCAGTCCCCCTTGTCGGAAGCATGTAGGAAGACACTCCGCACGCTACCTGTCATTCCAGGCAGATGTTTGGACCTGCGGCCCAGCAGGCTTTGGAGCGCAGTGTGCAGGTGAATAAAGTTAAGCAACAGTTTGCTGACTTACGCCAGGCACCATTGCCTAGACCAAGGCACGCTAGTGCTCCCCGCTCTGCGGCCAATGTTCAGGGTGAATCAAGAGCCGGCCGCCCCGCGTCCCAGCAGGGCCGCTTCCATAGGGCCCCTCAGCAGCCTGCCTTTCGGGCGCCTAAAGACAGGGCGCCCAGGTACGGTCCACCTGCGGACCGAAACCCCAAGCTGCCCAGAGGCCGCGGGGGTCGGACCTGACTGCCTAGATCCGGGCGCCAGCCGTTTCTCCCCACAACATCTAGGCCAGTGGGAGGCCCTGACCTCAGACCCTTGGGTGTTGTTGACTCTTTCCAAGGGTTACAGTGTTCAGTTCAGGCGTCGACCCCCCAAGTTCAGCGGGGTCAGAATGACTGTGGTCAAGGACCCCCTAAGGTCTCTGGCTCTCGAACGGGAGATTTCGGTGCTTCTGGAGAAAGGCGCCATCGAGTGTGTAAAAAGTTCAGATCGAATGAGAGGGTTCTATTCGACTTATTTCCTTGTTCCGAAGAAGGACGGGGGTTTTCGCCCCATCCTCGATCTCAGACGACTGAACCAGTTCATAAAGGTTCTTCGTTTTCATATGCTTCGCACAGCAGACGTTCTTCAGGTGGTCTCAGAGGGAGATTGGTTCACAAGCATCGATCTGAAGGATGCCTATTTTCATGTGCCAGTTGCACCGCACCACAGACAGTTCCTTCGTTTTGCCTTCAAGGGACGGGCGTACCAGTTCCGTGTTCTCCCCTTCGGACTCTCACTCGCCCCTCGCATCTTCACCAGATGCATTGCGGCAGCACTTTCGCCGCTGCAGAGCAAGGGCGTTCGTATTCTGCCATACTTGGACGACTGGCTCATATGCTCCGCGACTCGCGAGCAGGCCATTCGCGACACAACGTGTCTTTTGACCCATGTGAACCAGTTGGGTCTTACTGTGAATTTCGCAAAGAGCTGTTTAGTTCCCAGTCAACGGGTCGTGTTCATCGGGGTTGTCCTCGACTCGGTGATGATGAAGGCCTTTCCTTCCCCACAGAGGGTGGACGACATTCTCAACCTTGTCTCACGTGTTCGGAAAGGTGTAAGGTTGACATATGGTCTGTTTCTCCAGCTGCTGGGAAAATTGACAGCTGCATCAGCGGTCGTCCCCCTGGGACTCCTCTCACTGCGCCCCTTGCAGGTGTGGGTCAATGGTTTGGACCTCGACCCCAAGAGGCACCAAGGCAGGATGGTGGTGGTCTCAGGCAAGTGCCTCCAGTCTCTCAAACCCTGGAGAAGCAGGGCCTATCTCTCCAGCGGTGTTCCCTTGGGTTCTCTTCCTTCCCGTCGGGAGGTGGTGGTAACAGATGCCTCCCTCTTGGGCTGGGGCGCTGTTTGGAACCACAGAACGGTCAGGGGTACCTGGAGTCCTCAGCAGAGACTCCAGCACATAAATGTGTTGGAATTGCGTGCGGTACACTTAGCCCTCAGGCACTTCCTTCCCTTCTTGGAAGGGTGGCATGTACTCGTTCGCTCAGACAACGCCTCGACGGTTTATCATGTAAACCACCAAGGGGGAACCAGGTCCAGACATTCCCTACGGGAGGCTCAGTGGCTCCTTCACTGGGCCTCACCTCGCCTTGCGAGTCTCAGGGCGATGCACTTACCGGGTGTGCTGAACACAGCCGCAGACATGCTTTCCCGCCAAAAGCCTCCTCCGGGGGAGTGGAGGCTGAACCCCACGGTGGTTCAGATGGTATGGGAGAGGTTCGGCAGAGCGGAGGTCGACCTATTCGCCTCAGCAGCGTCAACGCACTGTCTGCTGTGGTTCTCCCTCTCGGAACCAACCAGCCCGTTGGGGCAGGATGCTCTGGCACACTCCTGGCCAGACCGCCTCCTGTATGCCTTTCCTCCAGTCCCACTGCTCATGTTGACGCTTCACAGGATAGACAGGAGCAATCACTCAGTGTTGCTGGTGGCTCCCTTCTGGCCCGGGAGAATATGGTTTCCTCTTCTCCATCGGCTTCTCAACGGGGTACCTTGGCCCCTCCCACGGAGGCAGGATCTCCTGTCGCAGTTGGGGGGGAGCATTTGGCATCCTCAACCGGAACGCCTCCAGTTGCATGTCTGGCCCCTGAAGGGCCGGACTCGTTGCTGAATCTTTGTGATCAGGCTGTCGTCCAGACCGTAGTCAGTGCTCGTGCACCCTCGACTAGGCTGCTGTATGCCAACCGATGGAAACTCTTTGCTGGTTGGTGTGGTGGTCAGAATGTGGACCCAGAGCATTGCTCTGTACCTGTACTGCTCGGATACCTGCAGACGTTGCTGGATAAGGGGCTCTCTGCCTCTACTATAAAGGTGTATGTTGCTGCCATCTCTGCTCGACATGCCTTTGTGGATGGTCAATCTGTGGGATCACATGCTCTGGTGGGCAGGTTTCTCAAAGGTGCTCTCCGATTGCGGCCTCCACATGCTGTTAGGGTGCCTTCTTGGGATTTGCCTGTCGTCCTGGAAGCCCTGTGTTCTCCTCCATTTGAGCCCCTGGAACACGCTGACCTCAGGTGGCTGTCTTGCAAGACTGCTTTTCTTCTCGCTGTTACATCTGCGAAGCGGGTTGGTGAGCTTCATGCCCTGTCTATCGCCAGTGAGTGTTTGCGGTGGAATCCTGATGGATTGGGGGTTACTATGTGGCCAAACCCTCTTTCCTACCAAAGAGGCTTTCTGCTTTTCATGTTAATCAACCTATCAGTTTGGTGGCTTTTGCCCCAGAGTCGGGTGTGGAGGAACTACCTCCTGGTGTCACCTTTCTTTGTCCTGTTCGCGCCCTGAAACAGTACATTGAGGTTTCTGCTGGTTTTCGTAAGTCTGATGCTCTGTTTGTCTGTCATGGAGGGCACAGGAAGGGTTGTGCCTTGTCCAAACAGAGGCTCTCGCATTGGGTTGTTGATACCATAGCTCATGCATACAGGCTCGGGGGCCTTCAGATCCCCCCCAGTGAAGTGTCATTCAACCAGGAGCGTCTCCACGTCGTGGGCTGCTTTGAAGGGTGTTCCACTGAATGACATCTGTGCTGCAGCTGCGTGGGCTTCTTCCTGTACCTTTGCCCGCTACTACAGAGTCAATGTCGCCGCTCCCCATCCTGTGGCGGCAGCTGTCCTGTCTGTTCCTTCGGTCTGCAACTGAATCTCGGTGAGTGCGGATTCCTCATGACTTTTTGGTATGGGTCATCCAGGTATTTCATACCGTCTCTGGCGGTCAGGAAGAATGAAATAGAACGAGAGTTACGGATGTAACTAAGGTTCTATGAATTCTGGATGACCGCCAGAGTTCGTTGTCACTCGGAATCTTGACGAGAAGATTCTGTAGGAGACGATTTCTGGGTGCCTGCCCCTTTTATCAGGTCGCTTACGTCACCCAGGTCACATGACTTTGTTGGTATTATGTCTCGATCTGCGCATGCGCGTGATGCTTATCCAGGTATTTCATACCGTCTCTGGCGGTCATCCAGAATTCATAGAACCTTAGTTACATCCGTAACTCTCGTTCATCAGCACAGCAAAAGGAGCTCAAAGAAGGACAGCTAAATGAACCAATGAGCAGACACCGTTTCCAGAAATAAGTTTTAAAATGCATTACTAGGCCTGTCACAATTATTACAGAATCGCCTGATCACAATTATTTGAGCTAACCACAATTATTTTGCATGATCCTTAAAATTGTTTCCATTGATCTGACTTTTATGCAGACTGTATAAAAACCACTGGATGAAACTAACAGAAATGTCACATTTCCATTCCATCCACTATTTCCACACCGTTTGAGGTTTGACTGGTCCTCTTTTAATAACATCACATTGCCCTCCCTTCTTCTATGGTTTAATTGCACATGAGTGGAGCACCACAAACTGTTTATCTCAAGGCTCTTAATTTCTAATATTCGACGAGTGCATTTCGATGAGCATCTATCATGGATTTAATTTGCCTTTAGGCTTTGTACTAAAGGCAAACAGAAATGCAGTTCTTATTTATATGCGTCAGTGTTTAATGTCAATGTCTCTTCTTCCTCATAAGGTGTATATGTATTAGGGTTGTGCCGATTGGCGATCCAATCGTCTATCGGCGATTGGAAGGACGATCGGCGATGTTTTGTTTTCTTGCCGATTTTACACACACACATACTCGCTACTTTTTTATTGATCTAATGCGCAATCTGTTTGTTTTGTTTTAATGAAGCCGCTTGGCTTGCTGCTTCCAACTATACTCTGTCAAATGACAGTGTTTCACCAATCAAATGCAGCCACTGGCGACGTCCAATCAGACGGAGCCGGTAGTCATATGACCGCACACAACATCTCTGTGGTAAACAGGGTGGCCACTCCGCCTCAAATTTGAGGAAACACGTTTAGCTGGTGTTGTGGCTGTGACTAGGCTGCCGACGCCAGCTCTGTATGTCACAGCCCGACGAGGTGTTCACTAAGACGTCCGGTGAATTACGTCCGCCATGAATAGATTTTTTGGCTTTCGGCAACGCAATAGCGTTTCATTCATTGATCATAGCGCTCTTTCTCCGTTATTAGCCCTCACACACACACAGAGAGAGAGAGAAGCGCGCATGCATGACAGCATGACAGCAGGGCACGGTAAAAGCGATACTCATACGCCCCCCCCCCCGTCGAACGAACACGTGGAATGGGTGCCGCCAACCCCCCCCCCCCCCCCCCCCCTCCAGGGAGGGCGATTGGGACGATCTGAGAATGTCAAAATCGCCCAACACTAATATGTATTATCAAACTATGTTTAGGCTTATACTATAATAGTGGCATAAAATGACAGGAAAAGGCAATTCAATCGTTGATCTCAATTAATTGCGTGGCATTTAATCGTCACCTAGAATTTCATGATTGTGACAGCCATATGTATTACTATGCATAGTCCTCTGTTGAGCGTTATGGCGAATCACGCAGACAAGTCGATCATGATTATTGTAAAACACAGGGACAGGAATCAGATTTGTTTTGACTCTTCCGTCTGCACCGCCCCTGCAGGGAATCGATACCTTCAATAATGATGGATTGACGGGAGGAAGTGAACTACTGACCGGTGCGCCATTGTTCGTTTCTAGCGGCTTACCCTGAAGTGTTGCACGATGAGATGCAGTATGTGGACCAGCTGCGGCACGGTGTGGCCCTCCTCCACGATGATTTTGCGAGTCCAGTGGGTCAACATCTGGTGGCCGTCCTCCATGCGGGCGGGCACAGCTGGTGTCAGGATGGCCATGGCCTGTCGGACGATGGCGCGTGCCTCCATGGTGTGCGCCTTCAGCAGGCTGTGGAATACCTATACAAAGCACACAAACCACAGTGTATAGTTTGGAGAGACACCTAGGTTCTTCTTTTCTTAACTCTCCTTTAACTATTATTTTCCTTTCTACACATTCATATTTCATTAGGTGTGGGATTTCAGGCAGTACAGACAAACACACACTCTTTTGCTTTCTCTTGCAAGCACATGAACACACCCTACCACATGCTCAGTTCCACTATAGCATCTCTCTCTACATAAACACTATTCCCTGTAACTGCCCCTATTTTAAGTATTGTGTATTCAGCTGTTATTTCAGTTCAGTTGAGCCATTGTCATCTGGATGATTTCCTTGTTTTGTCTGCATCCGCACATATATGTTTTACAAATTTGTTGGGTTGTGTTTTAAATCCACTACAAATTTTCATTATGCCTCTTCATATTCCTTTCTCTCGTGGCGTTCCTCCTCACCTGCAGGACAATCTTCTTGTGAATGGCGAACTTTGCGATGATGTGGGCCAGAAGTAAATGGCCACTGTATTTACAGGCGGGGTCCACGCAGGCTTTGGGCAGCAGGCACGGCCAGGCGAACGTCATGAGGCGGCGCAGCTTGCTGTTGCGCGATTTGTTGTTGTCATGAATGTGGTGGGGGGCATGCTCTACCAGCAGGGTGGAGAACTGCAGCAAGCAGATTCGAAGCGAGTCCAGCAGGTCGGCTTGCTTCTCTGGGTCCAGAACCTGAAGAGGGAGGGGACAAATGTGAAGTTAAAGACAGACATGAAAAAAAAAATTCTAACAAAAGGTTTCTCAGCTGTTTTTTATAGTATTAGATGACCTTAATAACATACTAAAAGTTTACCAAAATTTGACCACTAGAAAGGTGTCATTTTCAAGATGGCGTCCAAGATGGATTATCCAGGATAGGAAGCCTGGGGAGACACCAGAGGTGAATCCGGTAAAAAATTTTAACTAACAGATATCACCATGAAACTTCCCAAGTTTATCACTTACATTAAAGGGGACCTATTATGCTCCTTTTTGCACAAACTATAATAGTTCCTGGGTGTCTTAAAGACATGTCTGTGACGTGCTTCGGTCAAAATACCCCAAAGATCAAACATCACAGCACTCTCAAAAACAGGGCTCTGCAAAACGGTCTGTTTCAGTGGCCCTCCCTTTAAATGCAAATGAACCACTCCCTCAGCATTGCGTTACCATGACGATGTCTACTACTAGTACCTATCCACCTTATTCCTAGCCCCCATGATGCTTTGCGGGAATTATGGGCGCAGCTTCCAGTGCGAACCGGGAGTAGCGTTTGTTTACATGCTAACAGTACGCGCTAATCCACTTTCTGCGAGCGTTAGAGACATAAAACACCACCTTTTACAACTCAAACGAGACAATATCATAATACCGCTGCCTACTAATATTGTGAGGTGTGAGGACGACTTAAAAAAGTGGCCAAAGATAAAAAGATAACGTACAGTAGCATATTTAGCTACTTAACTTGTTGCTTCAGTTGTTGAGGCAACGAGCTATCTGCTAGCTCTGGAAAGTTGCCTCATAAGTTGGAATAATTTTATTTTAAAACACATTCCTCTTTTATAAAGAAATGCATATGTGTGTGTGGGGGGGGTCTCTCTCTCACTTACCTCTTTACTGTCTGCTCTCAGGGATTGTGTGTGTGTGGTGGTGGGGGAGTATTTTACTGTAGGTTCTCACCATGGATCTATTATAAGACCACACACAGACACATCCGAGTGTCCAACCAACAAAGTTGTAGTAAAAAAAAAATCCATTTAGTTTATTTTAATCATAAAGACCTATACTTTTGATACAGAGGGGTGTGTCAGTGTACACAACGTTTACACGGAATGAAAACAGTAAACATAACATTGCGTGTATCATTTAGGGATATAAAAACCCCTAAATGATACACGCAATTTTTTATACATATTTGTATACATATAGTCTTATAGATTCGGGGTCTAGATATGTATGTACCTGTGCAAATCAGCGGGTGACACCAAACAACGTCTGCCCAAGCAAGTCACAGCTTTTATTTCTCTCACACTCACACACACCAGTGTCCTGGAGAGATGCAGCCGCATCTGAGGGGACGATGGCGCGTGTGCGTGTGTGCGCATAGCGTGTGTTGCCCCTTCTCCACTACACAGTTACAGCTCAGCTCTACTCCACTTGGTTTAGGTTCTTTCAATCACAGTCATAGTTTGTCATATTGAAGCGGGTTCGTCAGCACCGCGGAGCTGATCGCTGTCTCTCTAATCAATGAGCATTTCCCACCGACTCTCTTTTTTCTCTCCTTTCGTCAGCTCCAAACTCACTCTTCTGCACCGCGATTACGAACCGCAGCGTGGTTTCAAACACAGCTGTTATTTAACTCATTTGTCAGAATAACAATAATCTCGAGGGGGGGCTGTTACATTCATTACAATGCATTTCTCCTCTGTGACGGGCGGCGCGCCCCCTCACTCCCGTCACAACACACACACACACGCCCAGTGGCTGCCTCTCTCCCGGTTCAGCCCCGTCCACTTCTCGGTCTCCTGCCCAGATTACGTTGTACGAGCGGACCTGTTGGTCCGAGTGGCCACGGTCCAAGCGGACCTGTTGGTCTGACTCGTCCAACACAGTCCAGTCCTCCACCCGCAGCCCCCAGAAGCTGCAGACGGGTCAACCAAACAGCACTACTCCCTCTCTTCACTCGAGCTGATTTTTTAATTACGAGCGCTCACCACCATGGATCAATAACCGATCTATTATCACCACATGAATTGCCTCATCTACCGAATTAACTAAGAAAACAGAAAACAATGTGAAAACTTTCAAATAAACCGCTAACAGTAATGAAGACCGCTAGCAACCACTGCTGTTAGCCAATGGCTCACTGCTACTTCCGGTGCTGACCGGAAGTTCCACCCATAACCGTTTCTACAGTAACGACCCCAGGAATAGAGCTCCGGACCCCACGTGACCTCCAGCGTTCGAGCGGCCATTTTGGCAGGAAACTGACCAGTGCGGAAGCATTGACTGTAAGCGCCGAAGCCGTCTGAGTTCACATGATCTCTCTTTAATTCCAACACATTGGACTTAATATAAAAAAAACTAAATGGATTAAATATTACCGACCCTTATAATGCCCCCGGGGTGCTTTTCAAAAATATTTTTGCCTAACAGGACGTCCTAGACCTGCAGTATCTGGACACAGCTACCTGATCAACTACTCTACAAGCATACAAAAGCCGGCTTTATGCTCTTTGTGCTCCACAAAATGACACAAGCAGGAAAGACGGTGACAAAAAGAAAAGAAAGAGGCAAACACATATAAGCTGTGAGTCTCCTTCGCCTCCAGCCTTTCCAAGCTGACCCAAAGCCGGTCGCAGCGCACCGCCGCATCCGCCGCGGGCTGATCAGCACCGGGGAGAGCTCCCGGCCGGCACCCCATAGCACCCCGGACAGCTACGAGCTAACGTTAGCCATGCTACACTGCATTAACTGGGATGATACGACACTTACCCTTCTAGTGAGGATACAGCAGGTTTCTGCTGGTAGATTCCACAGCTGGACGTTCATCACAAAGCCAGACTGCGTCCATGTGTAACCCTCCAGGCTTTTGTATGCAAAAGCAGCAGCGCGATGCAAAGTTGATCAGGTAACTTAGCCTAGCTGTGTCCGCATACTGCAGGTCTGGGACGTCCGCCGGCGGCCGGAGATACTTTTGAAAAGCACCCCGGGGGCATTATAAGGGTCGGTAATATTTAATCTATTTAGTTTTTATATATATTAAGTCCAATGTGTTGGAATTAAAGTGAGATCATGTGAACAGACGGCTTAAAACCTTCCATTTTACTGCCAAAATGTTATGCAGCTGTTCTCCTGGTCCACCGATCCACGTCTGCCCTCCTCCCGCACTATCTACATACAGTCACATTGTTTACGTTACGTTGTGTGTTTTAATTAATCCTGTAACACAAACAGTGTGATCGCGGTACCGACAGAGTGACAGGCAGGTTCATTGTCAGTGTGCAGAGGGATGAGGGACAGCTGTTACTCCCACAGTGACTCCCGACACTTAAACCTAAAACCCTGACATGTCAAGCTTTAGGGTGTGTTAGAGGACTAATTTATCCGTCTAGCCATCATAATTATGACACCTGAAACGGTAAACACTGCTGATCGATCGAAAAAATTACGCCCGGAGTGAATTTTTTCTGTCACTGTAAACGGCTGGTTCTTGAACGTAACTCGGTCAAAGTAGACGTATCCTCAATATGTTTTGCAGTTCTGTTAGGTCATACTACATGCTGACAAAGTTATACATGTAAGACTTGTATGGGCTCGGAGAAAATCGCTTTGTTATTCTCATTCCGCACCCGGCTCTCCCCTGTATTTACGCTACGAAAATCTGCAGATTCCTGCCAAAATGGCGTCGCTGTCAGTTTCGGGGCTGCGTGACGTCACCGTGACGTCAGCTCCCGGAGCTCTA
>NW_028220830.1:0-49737 GCF_045865225.1 Trachurus japonicus | reverse complement strand
CCTATCTGTAACAAAGGCTGCTAAAAAAAAAAAAAAAAAAGAGACGGCACTCTGCTCTCAGGCCAGCTCACCTGCAGCCTGTCTGCAGCGCCACAGAGGAGCTGTCAGAGCTGCTGCTGCTGCTGGTCCTCTCTCTTCAGCCTGCTGTTTGGCTGCACTTTGTATGAGTTTAAAAAAGTGAAGATCTAACGTCACCTGAGCACCGATCAGCTGATCCAGAGCGCAGTGGATGTGGCTGCTCACACCGTGTCCTAACTGGATGCGACGCGAACGAGCGTCCGACAATCGCGTCACATCTGACGCTCTCTGTCCACACTGAATCCGTGCGTCTGTGGGAATGGAAGCACATCAGCTGTGCGCTCGCCCGCTCGACAGACTGGAGACGTAACTACCCGGTTAAAAGATGGGTGAATTGTGCCTTTTAAACAGAAAACAAGTTTCTTGAAATATAGAGCCAACAGCAAGTTGTCTCTATAGTGTAGGAACACGAGTTGTAAAAAACATAATGCAGGGTTTTCTGTAACATTATAAGACGGCGCACCGCCCCCCGCCCAAGATGAATGAAGAGGCTATTAAAAAAAAAAAAAAGTCCGCTAGTCTCCTTGAAGCGGCTGTTATGTGTCTCTCTCTGGCGGTGTCAGCTGATGTGCACATCTGCAGCAACCCAAACAAATGCACATGTTACTGTTGACTGGCTCTATTCCAGCCACATGATTGGTTCGACGCGGTGGAAATCTCATTATCATTGGTTATTTGTATTGTCTGCCAAAACATGGATGAATGAAACATATCGACCACGTCTCATATTTCTATTGAGGAAAAGTTATTTCACAATTTATAGACACAACACCGACAAGCACTGAGAGCCGCATGTTGCAGTGACGTTATATAGGCTATAAAAAAAAAAAATCCGCAAATAATAAGCCGACGAAAAGGTGCAACTTGCCACTTAACTTCTTGTCGATGTATTATTTGCGGGGGCTTTCGGGGGATCTGCTGACGGTGGAGGATCTGGGACTGATTCACTGTGGACCACCACCAGTCTGATCAGGTCCATCACAGCACAGCAGCTGCAGCACTGCCCCGCTGTCACGTTACTCTCGCGTATCAGCTCAATCTGTTTACATTAAACCGACATCAGGAGAATAATGAGAATTATGATTAAAAATATATTTGTTTCGAATTTTGGCCCCTGGATCATGATTTTTCGCATTCTTGGTTAAAAAAAAAAATCCTCTAAAAAAAAAAGACAGTTGGGATGCATAATGTGTCTCATAACAGTATACTGTGCGTCACGCTAGGGGTCGGTGGTGTTTTATTCTAGGGGTCGGTGGCGGCTGTGAGACAGCAGCGGCTCCACGGTGAGGGGGGGGGGGGCAGCTTCTGCTCACCTGACTCTGTGCAGCTTCTTCATTAAATCCAAACAGTCCGACACAGCGACGCACTGCTCCTTTGACTCTAAAGTCTCTGTAGCTCATCAGCCCGGAACTCGCCGTCGTGGACCAGAAGCGACGGCGGCGTTTGGCCTCAGTGTCTCGGACTTCCAGAGCAGCTACAGCGCAGCGTTGTGACCTCAACCATGGTCGATGAGAGCAGAAATGTTGTTGTAGGCCTGTGCATATTCTCATTTGTCCAGGTCATAGTATTTCAAAGGAGGTTAAATCGAAAGCAACTGGACTTCTACTGAGTCTCCAGACCAGTTAGTTGGACCAGTCCCAGCCTGGTCAGATGCTACATGAACTGATGAAGCCTCTTGGATGAGAGGTGAAACGTCTTCCTAGACAAATAACTAAGTCCAGTTGAACCTGCTTTGAAAAAAAAAAAAAGTTGTTGGCGGGCTCGTGAATTTTTTTTTGACACGAGTCAAAAAGAGCGTCAAACCGCGTATCTCGCGTTTGGTCGCGCGTCACAACTCGAGCGAAAAAAAAGCGTTCCTCGTGTTTGGTGGGAAGCCCCTTGTGGGTCTTCCCACCAAACACGATGAAATAGACGAAGACGCGAAGGTCCCGTCGCCCAAAAAGAATCGCGTGTATTGCGTCGCAAAAAAAAAAAGTCGCGTATACCGCGTCTCGCGCCTAATCGCGTCTCGCGCCTAATCGCGTCTTTGCGTTACGGCCTTTTACACCGCGGACGTAACGAATAAACGGTGACGGTGTGAACGAACAACATAGAACAGGACCAGACGTGGCGTTGTTTCCTCTTTTCACCGACAGCTCCACTCTCCCTTACTTACACTAACTACTGTTATTGTTGAGGCCAGAGAATTGTGGGATTTGTAGTTTTTGACCAATCGCAGGTTGTGCTCTTTCTTTTTGTGATTTTCCTGGTTCACACATGTATTTTTTTTTAGGGGCAAATGCGAGTGAAATGCTCGTCCATGGTGGGCATAAGAAAATTTAAGACCTGTCTAAAATTATTTAAGACTTGAACACAATAATTCAACAAATTTAAGACATTTTAAGGCCTAAAATTTAGATTTTCAAATTTTAGACTTTTTAAGACCCCGTGGATACCCTGTTATTTCATATAAAAGTTTAAGTGCATGCATATTTTATGATGCTGTGTATTTCAGGTGTAGGTTAATATACACACACCTCAGGAGGCCTGTTGACTGGTTAAAACAAGGTAATCAGTAGATGGGAATTAACTTCAGATTTAGTCACGGATCACCTTCAAACTCTCCTTGTCATGATATTTGAATTAATTATACATCAACACCAGCATATATAGGATTAACACAACATACAAATGAATAAAATGATCTAAAAGTATACATTTGTTTATTATTAATTGGATTATTCAACAAAATGTTAAAATTATAAAACCATCCTTCAACTTAAAGCCCGAGGCGACGTCTTTAAACAGTTTATTTTGCTCATCAAATGAAGAGAAATTGACTCTGGAGCCTGAAGTCTGTGATTATTGATTAGGATTTTCAATCAATCACTTTTTAATCAAAACACAGCTGCGTTTTAATCTTCACTGTTTCTGCTCCAACTAAGATAAATAAATCATAATAACATCTGTTCTTTGTCGCAGCAGAGAGAGTGAATCACTGCGATTCATATGTTTATAATTTACATAATGTGATATTATGTGATAATGAAGTTTAGGTGAAGAGGTGCATTCTGGGAAATATTTTTTGTGAGTTGATGAAATTACTTATCAATATGCGCTTCCATTTAGACATGATGACGATAAAGTGCAGGACAACACGGTGTTAAAAACAGTTTCTTTTTTTAAAAGGATTTGTATTTCCATGCTTTTATTTTGAAGGGATGCTGCATGTTTTAGAAGCCTTACTTCTGATTTCCTGTTTGTCAGACTCAGTTTATTGATCTGGTCACATCGATTATTGATTGAAATGTTAAATTTTTCTAATTTATTTACTTTACTGTACATACTTTCTTTTCTTTGTCTTGTTTATTTGATGTTTGTTTATTTTATTTCATGCTCTTACATCTTATGTTTTGTATTTATTTATATTTACAAGTTTACTATTTGCCTTATTGGTTTGTACATCGATTTATTTGCAAAATAAAGTAAAAAAGCAGAAAACAAAACACCAACAGAGGGTTGAACAGCTGAGTCATGTGAGTGGCGGTGAGCGTCCGTTACCTTGACGCCGGCGATCTCGATCATGAACATGGCGGCGCCCAGCACGTGTCCGGCGTGGTAACACCAGAACTTGATGCCGGCCACTTCCTTCACCTCGTGGAAGTTGATGGTCTCGATCTTCTCCATGCTGTCCTCCAGGTCCGTCTCCGTGTAGAGCATGTCGTCTGCCGAGATGTTACTGTCACACACACACACACACACACACACACACACACACACACACAGACACACACACACACACACGCACACACACACACACACACACACAGCATCAACACACTGCTGTGTCACAGCTCCACCTGAGCGACAGGCAGCATCACTCCCTCTCTCTTTGTCAGCTGTAAAGTGACTGAGTGTGAGAGTCTGTGAGGGTCCAGATACTATAAACATGAATGGAACAGCACCTACCCCCTTTCATGTTACCTTGACAACTATGGAGGTTATTTTCTATCATAAATCAAGAGCATATTATGTTGATTTGAGAGCATTACTTTTTGATTTGACGTTCAGAAAACTCTGCTCTCATATTCAAATTTACTCTGCTCGCGCTCAAACTATGTGCTCGATGTTTAAACCTGTGCTCTCGGATTCAAAGTTGCCCTGCTCGTGCTCAAACTTTGCTTTCGCATTCAAGTTTGCCCTGCTCGTGCTCAAACTGTGTGCTCGCACTTGGTCACAGCTGCCTGCGCAGAGTGTTTCCTCTTGCGCGGAGGAAAGTCCTGCTCTCGGATCTCTGCTCTGCTCACGGAGTTTCTGTCAACTGTCAACCAATAGAAGACCGGCTACTGTTGACCAATCAGATCATCCCTACTTCTATGCTTCTTTGTGGGTGCGTTCACTGTAATTCAAGGAGCGTCACATACGGGCGGGCACTCTTTCTACCGGGTTTATCTATTTCCGCCCCACAGGCTGTTAAATGTGGCGGCTCCCTTTATGTTTTGACAACTTTTGGAATAAAATATCAGTTAATTAATACACGAGCGCCCGTGCTTTTCATTACAATAGGTAGCTATATAAACATAAACTAGCAGTAGTAGCGGATGGGTGCCTTATGTATGTTTTTTTTTTTTATCCACGTTCATCGGTATATATGTTTTATAGTCTAAATGCCAAGAGTCACTTCTAAGTGCTCTGATGGTACAGTGGTTAAGGCAGATGACAGTAGCTCTTTTTATTGATCATGGGACCGCTGGTTCGAATCCCGGCCCTGCCGGCACCCTCATGTTATGCTATTTGATTTTTATGATTTTTTTTTTTTCATTGAAACGCTTAACAAGAGATGGTGGGTTACCATGCGTGATTAAAAACATGATGAAATGAAAATTAAAAAAATATGCCATGATGATAATAATTTTGGTGCGTGACACCCGGGGGTCAAAGCCAGGGGGCGCACTACTTTGGATCAGTGCTTTCCCAAGAAGAAAGAGACTGAGTGAGCGGGGAGACAGTCACCATGGCCGACCGAAGTACTCAAGTAAGTTTATTGTTTCATGTTGCCAGATACCTACTATATTGTACCTCTTTCATCTTTTTACAGTCTATGCTTCCATATCGTTTCAATATAGGCTACAATTTGTAGTGTCAGGGAAGCTAATGCTAAGCCTAATGTGGCCATGCATAAATCAGCCTCGCTTTCAAAACACACACTTGCGTTGCGATCAGTGAAATGTATAATATCTACAACACAATTAAAAATGACAGTTGATGTTGCTCTTTTATGAATAAAGCTTCATGGACAGTCCTCCTAAAGTAAGGGGCTGCGTTATGTCTAAAGTTGTTGTATTCTGCTGATATTAGAACAGCCGAGGACGGCACATGTCCTCCCAGCCTTCCTAGACTTATCTAGAGAAGAGAAAAAGTCCACTTTTTGGCGCTTCCATTCAAACGGCCGCTTCGCACACAGAGCCCAGAGCTGACTGACTGGGAGCTGACACCGCAGTAATGACGGATGTTCGACTAACGATTATGTCGCCCAATTGGTCTATATTGAAACGATATGAAAGCATAGACTGTAAAAAGATGAAAGAGGTACAATATAGTAGGTATCTGGCAACATGAAACAATAAACTTACTTGAGTACTTCGGTCGGCCATGGTGACTGTCTCCCCGCTCACTCAGTCTCTTTCTTCTTGGGAAAGCACTGATCCAAAGTAGTGCGCCCCCTGGCTTTGACCCCCGGGTGTCACGCACCAAAATTATTATCATCATGGCATATTTTTTTAATTTTCATTTCATCATGTTTTTAATCACGCATGGTAACCCACCATCTCTTGTTAAGCGTTTCAATGAAAAAAAAAAAATCATAAAAATCAAATAGCATAACATGAGGGTGCCGGCAGGGCCGGGATTCGAACCAGCGGTCCCATGATCAACAAAAAGAGCTACTGTCATCTGCCTTAACCACTGTACCATCACAGCACTTACAAGTGACTCTTGGCATTTAGACTATAAAATATATATACCGATGAACGTGGATAAATAAAAAAAACATACATAAGGCACCCATCCGCTACTACTGCTAGTTTATGTTTATATAGCTACCTATTGTAATGAAAAGCACGGGCGCTCGTGTATTAATTAACTGATATTTTATTCCAAAAGTTGTCAAAACATAAAGGGAGCCGCCACATTTAACAGCCTGTGGGGCGGAAATAGATAAACCCGGTAGAAAGAGTGCCCGCCCGTATGTGACGCTCCTTGAATTACAGTGAACGCACCCACAAAGAAGCATAGAAGTAGGGATGATCTGATTGGTCAACAGTAGCCGGTCTTCTATTGGTTGACAGTTGACAGAAACTCCGTGAGCAGAGCAGAGATCCGAGAGCAGGACTTTCCTCCGCGCAAGAGGAAACACTCTGCGCAGGCAGCTGTGACCAAGTGCGAGCACACAGTTTGAGCACGAGCAGGGCAAACTTGAATGCGAAAGCAAAGTTTGAGCACGAGCAGGGCAACTTTGAATCCGAGAGCACAGGTTTAAACATCGAGCACATAGTTTGAGCGCGAGCAGAGTAAATTTGAATATGAGAGCAGAGTTTTCTGAACGTCAAATCAAAAAGTAATGCTCTCAAATCAACATAATATGCTCTTGATTTATGATAGAAAATAACCTCCATAGACAACAACATGTTGACTGATAATTTACAGTTTACTTTCAGAAGCACAAGGTGTGTGAGGGACAGACTCACAACAACAGATGCTCTTGGATCAGATCTGATCAAATCATCTAACAATAACCAAAAAACTGTGTGTGTTGTGACAGGAAACAGCAGCGAGTGTCCTCCTCCTGAAAACGCTCCCGATAAGACGGCGTGTCTGGACAGCGGCGAGTGTCTGGACGGGGAGTGCGTTCCTTTCTGTCAGGCCGTCCTGAAGCTGCAGCCCTGCGCCTGCAACGGTAACGACCACACCGGCGTGAGACCAAGGTGGTGGTGGTGGTGATGATGATGATGATGATGATGATGATGATGCATCCGTCTCAGTCTTGTATCTGTTCCCTCTCGTCTCTATAGAAACCAACGCGTCGTGCAGAGTCTGCTGCCGGAGCACCAGCGGCATCTGCGCCCCCTACCAGGACAAGACGGGCAACTTCCTGTTCCTGCGTAAAGGGAAACCCTGCACCGTGGGCTTCTGTGACGGAGCGGTGAGTGGAAACACACACACACACACACACACACACACACACACACACACACACACACACACACACACACACACACACACACACGGCAGCTTTAAAACACATTGAAGACAAACTTCTAGCTCAACTACTATGAGTGTGAAAACTATTTATTTGGAACTGAGTTTAGCTGTAATCACAAAGAAATGGCTTAAACCATCTGTTGATGAATGGTATGACATCACACTCATTCCAAATTTGAAGACATCTGAAAGCATTGGAAAGGTATATTTCCCTGAAAAGCCCCTCTTTTGTTTAAAGCAGATATCAGTGGAATGTTTTTGTTAATAGCCTATAAGTCCTAAATAGTCCTATTTTCCGTCAGCAATCACTTACATGAAGTATTTCAGCCTAAACACGAGTCTCTCCGTCACTCTGCTCTGCTGTAACCCGAGGAGAAAATTTTCCTTGTGGGATACAAGTGTTATCCAATGAGGGGAGAGAACGGCATGAAGGGCTGTGTGTGCAGCCAAGGGATGCGCGTGAATGTGGTGACGTAGCACGAGGACCAATTGATGCCTGACAAGGGCGGGGGCTGCTAACTCATGGTGCGTTCAAGGAAACTCGTACTTTGTGTTTTTCCTTCCTGTGAAGTCATACCAGTTCGATCTGGTACGAGTTCACGGGTCGGAAGTTACGAGTGGCCGTTATAGGGAACTTTCACAGACAACAGGACGGTAAAAACACGAGCTACGGGTTACCTGGAACGCTACCAAGTCGTAGTTGTGACTTGAAGCTGTAACTTACGGTTTCAAAAGCCTGCCTTGAACACAGCATTAGCCGAAACGGCCGTGCCGCTGTTATCTGCTTTAAGTTTTTGGTTAATTATTTATTTCCTTGTGTTATTATAATAGAAAACACCCCATGTTCACGTGTTATTATATAAAATGCTTTGTAAAAGGGGGAAACCCCCCCCCCAAAAAAAAAAAAAACACATTAAAGACAAGCGGGATGTGAGTGTGTGTAGGTGGGTTTACATGGAGACTTTTTCCTCTTTCTGATTGAATCCTTTCTGAATGAGTCTTTCAGGTCAACTGTTTACATGATTTGATTTTATTGTTTTATACTTTTGATCGATTTAAGAAAAGGTTTATTCTGCCTCTGTGAAACCGAATGAAACTTGATTTGGTTTGGGCTTGTTTGTTGTGATTGAGCTGTTTATATGGAGCATTTTCATTCAGTTTGGACTCTAAACCGAATCTAATCTGAATATTTGGCTCCATGTAAACACAGCTTGTGTGTGTATGTGTGTAAACACAGCTTGTGTGTGTGTGTGTGTGTGTGTGTGTGTGTGTGTGTGTCTCCTGCAGGGGAAGTGCATGAAGCAGGTGCAGGACGTGGTGGAGCGTCTGTGGGACTTCATCGACAAACTGGACATCAACACGTTTGGGAAGTTTCTGGCCGACAACATCGTGGGGTCGGTGGTGGCGTTCTCTCTGCTCTTCTGGGTTCCTATCAGCATCCTGGTCCACTGTGTGGTGAGTCGCTCCGTTCTGTCTCTGTCAGGAACTAAACTAAACTACACTCAGTCACACTGTCTGACTGACGCGTTACAGAGATGTATTACGACTAATACTAAGGGATTAAGGTGCTACAGCCAGAATCTGAAGATGATAAAGTCTTTCCTGTCTTTAGTCTGTATAGATCAGGTGGACAGTCATTTAAATATATATTTTACGGAGCTAATTAATTTATTATAAGATGTGTAGAGCTGAGTTCTGTTTAGTTTACTCTTGTCTTTTCTTCTTTGCACTAAAATCAACACTGCCAATTTGTTGTATATACATTCGTACATAACATTTTATCTGCTATTGCTATTTTGCTATTTTATTATGTATAGTTTGTTCTTTATATTCGTATCCTATATGTTGTTATCGTCACTGTAATGCTGCTGCTGCACTGTAATTTCCCAGGTTGGGATCAATAAAGTATATCTATCTATCTGTCTGTCTGTCTGTCTGTCTGTCTGTCTGTCTGTCTGCCTGTCTGTCTGTCTGTCTGTCTGTCTGTCTGTCTGTCTGTCTGTCTGTCTGTCTGTCTGTCTAAACAACCTCCTTCAGGATTAATAAAGTTTCTTTATCTTCTTCTCTCAGGACAAGAAGCTGGATAAACAATACGAGCAAACCACAAAGTCTCTGTTCTTCCCCAGTGTGAGTATCTGATTGTGTGTATTTTAGGGATGTCACAATTACTTGTTTTTCACAATTAATGTAATGAAATTGCAGCAAAAGGAGGAAATATGTCTGATACGAATCATTACCTGGGAGAATGGAGGCTCTCTGCCTTCCACCTAGCGTCTCTTGGCTGAAAACCAACCTTGTAAGATCAGAGCCTCCGACCCGGTGTCCCAGCTCTCGTCTCTGCGGCACCGCCACACAAACGTATCGCGTAACCCGTAATCTCTTGTTTATGACAGATAAGACTACACAGATACACACATGGTAACATGGTAGATGATAAATAACCTTATCCACCGCTCCATGGATTGATTTCTCACCAGCTTCGTTGTTGAAAACAAACGCACATGGAGGAGAGGAGGGTTAGAGACACAGAGGAGGAGAGAGTTCATCTTTAACCATCAAACTAGGGATGTCACGATTACTTATTGTCACAATTAAAGCAGAAGTAAGTGGTCCGGTCGTTTTCGCTAATGCTGCGTTCCAGGCAGGCTTTTGAAATCGTAAATTACAGCTTCAAGTCACAACTTACGACTTTGTAGCGTTCCAGGCAACCCACTCGTGTTTTTCCGACCTGTTTTACCGGTGAAAGTCACTATAACGGCCACTCGTAACTTCCGACCGGTGAACTCGTACCAGATCGAACTGGTACCACTTCACGGTCGGAAAAATACGAGTTTCCTTGAACGCACCATAACAGTCCTCGTCGCTACGTCACCACATTCACAGCGTTCCTTGGCTGCACACACAGCCCTGCATGCCGTTCTCTCTCATCATTGGATAAAAACTGTAGGATACGATAAATGTTTTCTCTTCGGCTCAGAGCAGAGCAGAGTGACTGACAGACCCGTGTTTCAGACCAAACACTCTATGTAAGTGATTGCTGTCGGAAGATATAACTATTTAAGACTTATATTAACACAAATATATCACTTACTTCTGCTTTAATCGTGGTATTAAACGCCACAATTAATCAATCGTAAAGATTTCTAAATACCGTCACTCTCCAAAAAAGATTGTCGGAACCGTATCGGCAGATGTGGCGCCAAAGTAAAGGTAAATGCACAGAAACTGGTCCATTTACCTCACGTAACATTAAATTGGTAGGAATTTAAATGTCAGCATGCCATTTGTAATAATAAAATGTAAAAAATTATTAAAATAAACTCAAACATTTGGTATAGATGACAATTAATGACTTCAATATTTCAAATACTTCCTCTGGGGGAGTAATAATTGGTCCTATATTAATAGATACTTAAAATATTTTGTGTATATTATCAATAATGTAGTTATATTTTGACTATATTTGATTTTACACATTCATATATAGTGTTGTGAAATTAATTAATGCATAATAATCGTGGTAATCGTACTACCGTGATTATTTATCCAAGAAAATTTATAATCGTGACATCCCTACATCAAACTCAACTGATTCTGACTCTGTTCATTTTCCCAGAATGCCGAGCTCCTGAGCAGCCTGGAGTCCGCGTCCGTCCGGATCTTCAAGCCTCCGACCTTCCCGACCACCAACCTGCGCTTCCAGCCGTCCGGTCCGCAGCAGACCAGCACGCCGCCGGTCTCCGGCTTCGGCTTCGGCCCCGGTCCAGACTCCTGCTGTCATCCTCCTCCTCTTCCTCCTCACCATCCTCCTCCTCCTCCTGCGGTGGCGGCCCCTCCCCCTCCCCCTCCCCCTCCTCCTCCTCCTCTGGACTCCCCCCGCATGGCCACCATCCAGGAGGACCCGAGCTTCGACTCCCACCTGGACGAGGAGGCGCTGCAGGAGGCGTTCGGCCGCCCGGCGCAGCGCTCGGAGCAGCAGCGGCGCTCCTTCGAGGACCTGACGGAGACGAGCGCGGTGAGTCGCAGCGAGAAGGCGCTGATGTTCCGGCTGCAGAGGCAACACCAGATCGACACCAAGGAGACGCAGTGCTGAGGGACGGGACGGGACGGACGGACGGTGCCCGGTTTGTCCCGCTCACGTCCTCCTGTGCTGGTTTCACAAACTTTTACGACTTTTTTTATTTTTTATTTTCTTAAAGCGGCTCCGTCCTGAAGCCGCCGCACTGACGCTTTGTTGCTGCAGCAGATCTCAGTCTGGTCACATCGAGACACATTCAATCAGAAAAACGTTTTTAATGAATTTAAAGGACAATTCCAGTCGAATTCAACTCGGGGGTGTATTTTCATATCATTTTAGGTCTAAAAGAATGAATCTGAAGATTTTCAGTTTAATCGCTCCTGTTTTGCGGTAGCTGCGTCTGTCCGCGCATCGCTACTGCAGCAATGAATGGGAGTGGATGTAAGTTCCGCTGTTTAGGCTGTTTACAGCCCTCAAAGCCGCAATTTTTTTCCACAGACAGCGTCAGATGGCTACTCAAACATGCACCGAGAAGTTTATTTACTTCAAGCAAGCCGACATGTTTGTAAAACTAGATCTAATTCAAAGTCTCCCGGAGTCTCGCGCGAGACCCAGTTGCCGTGCTCGGTGTGTTCAGGTGCAGTGGGAAAAGCTACCGTTTGTGTCATAAACACAGGAATATCAACTCTTTACTTGCTTCAAGTAAAAAAAACTTCTCGGCGCATCTTTGAGTAGCCACCTGACGCTGTCTGTGGAAAAAAATGTACACTTCAAGCAAGTAAAGAGATGATATTCCTGTGTTTATGACACAAGCGGTAGCTCCCACTGCACCTGAACACACCAGCACTGCAACTGGGTCTCGCGCGAGACTCCGGGAGACTTTGAATTAGATCTAGTTTTACAAACATGTCGGCTTGCTTGAAGTAAATAAACTTCTCGGTGCATGTTTGAGTCTCCATCTGATGCTGTCTGTGGAAAAAAAATGCGGCTTTGAGGGCTGGAAACAGCCTAAACAGCGGAACTTACATCCACTCCCATTCATTGCTGCAGTAGCGATGCACGGACAGACGCAACTACCGCAAAACAGGAGCGATTAAACTGAAAATCTTCAGATTCCTTCTTTTAGACCTAAAATGATATGAAAATACACCCCTGAGTTGAATTCGCCTGGAATTGTCCTTTAATTACAATCAGAGTTCAACCGATTATCGACCGATATTTCCCTTTTTTTTTTTTGATAATCGATATCGGCCGTTTTTTTTCACCGATAACCAATAAAATAAATGTATTTTTAAACGCATAAACGCACTCCTTTGGCTCTAACGAAGCCGTCTCTCTTGGCTGTTTAACAATGTCCCAAAAGTTTTCACAGTGAACAAAACAGAAACAAACTGTTGACTGTATTCAGTCTGATCCCTGGTGTGTTATTTTTAAATTTTCATTTTTACTGCAAATGAATATCGGTTAAATATCGGTTTCCTTGATTACTAATAATCGGTATCAGTATCGGCCCTGATAAAACCATCAGTTGATCCCTAATTATAATAAGAAAAAGAAAAAGAAACAAAACGTCTTCTTCCAGTCGTCCTCCTGTGTGGTCAGACCGTGGTTTCAAATCGCTGCTCCGTCCGTCCTCTCCGCGTCTCTTTAACGTCCTTTAGTGACTCGAACTAACATATTGTCCTGTTGAAGCTGTGGCAGCGAGGGGCCGCTGCTGGGTATCGAACCTTCTCCAGGTATCAAACCGTCGTTGGTGCTGATTGAACGGTGCTCAGATCAGATGTTGCTTCCACAATCAAACTGTGTTTAACTGTGGTGATCGATCATCTGTTCAATACTTTTATTCGTCCAATAAAATGTCGCTAAAGCTCCGATTGGTCCCCGCCAGCCACCGTACAAACTCAGACCAACTCGTCTTCTGATGACACACTACACCATACGACCAGCAACTGTACGCTCCTACGTCCGTTTTTAGTTCTTGAACGTCCCACCAAAGATTTTTTTTTGCTCCTGAATGTTACACGTTTATTTCTGTTACATAAAGTCGTCGTTCACTTTTATAGCTGAAGCCCGGCTCTCGTTTTAGTTCCCTAAAGGCCAAATGTAACGCTTGTTGTAGCTCAGTCATCAGTCAAACTGTTGCTGAGTTGAACTTAAAGTTTTAAAAAGGTTCAACTTCAATGTGACAATCGTTTATGTGCACGAGTTTCTGTCTAATGAGAGAAAAACATTTATTTCTAACTGACGCTATTGAGACAAAGTGTTTGTCACCAGCATTTTATAGAAACAGCATCAACACAACATGTTGTAATAATGGATAATGTTGTTAAAAGCTTTAGAAATATTATATATTTTTGGGGCGGTGCGTAGCGCAGTGGGTAGAGCGGCCGCCCCATGTAGAGGCTACAGTCCTCACCGCAGGCGTCCCCGGTTCGGGTCCCGCGTCGGGCGGACCTTTCCTGCGTGTCATTCCCCCTCTCTCTGCCTCCCCATTTCCTGTCTATCTCTACTGTCATCACTATCAAATAAAGGCAAAAAGCTGAAAAATATACTTTAAAAAAAAAAAAGAAATATTATATATTTTTTATCACAACAGCACAAAAAATGCCAAAGATTTGACGTTGTCAACTTCTAATTTGTGGTTATTTGATGTTTTTTTTTTGTCTTTACATCAGAATCAATTGTTTTTTTTTTACTGTGTGATAGACTAATTGATTAATTAATAGTCAAAATGATTATTATTAGTTGCAGCTTCAAAAGGTCAAAGTGCACTGAGAGTCAATGACACGTGCAGCTGCCAAATAAAAAAACAGTAAAAGTCAAAAACACAGAGGTCAAAGTTTTATTTTTAAGGATCAAAATGTTTTTATATTCTATAAATGATATTAATAAAGTACAAATAGGGTTAAAATAGGTTTGGAGAGTTTAAAGGGTTAAAAAGTGTTTCTGTTTTAAGACTCAGTGGGAATCGAACCCTTGAACGTGACAGTGTTAAGTGCCTTCAACTCGACCCACTGAGCTACATGACACCGTATTTTATATCACATAAATGTTCATCATCTCCTTAAAACCACTAAAACCTGTCAATCAATTTTATTTACTGTGTATCACATCTGCAACAATAAGCTGATTAATTGATTGAATGTTGATCAGCAATGAAACAAATAATTTAAGTCGTTTTTCAGTCAATAATTGTGATTGATAAATGGATGGCTCAACTGTTTGTTTTTTTTTTTAATAATAAATTGAATATTTGATTGAAGGGACTTTTGATACATTTTAAGTTACATTGGGCATTTTTTTTTTTTTTTACTATTTTGTAAATTTTTATAGACAAAATGTTAAATCACTTAATAAAAATAAAGGAAAAACTTAAAACTTCAGTATAAAATTGTCCTAAACAGTTTTAAAACACCTCCCTGTTATTTTATTTTATCCTGGTTTGAGGTCAGTTATCTGAACATTTCACCTGTTTGTTTCTTACTGTACGAGGGCAGATTATTATTATTACTGTGTGTATATATATATATCTTTGTATAAAATATCGTTGTGTTGTTGCTTTTGTTGCTTTTATTTTTGTGTCTGTTTTTTTTTGGGGGGGGGGGGGGGGTAAAGACACAGATGTTAAACTTCAGAGTGTTTTCAGCTGTTTGGTTTGTGTCACTCGAGCTGTTTGGTACCAGAGTTTATTCTCATCACATGTTTTTACTGTGTCAGATTTATTTTGTGGTAAGTTTTGTGTTTTTTTTGTTTTTTTGTCGATTGATTGAAGCCATATTATCGTTTTAAATGTTTATTTTTGACATGTCAGAGCTCAAAGTGCCTTCTCTTCTCTTCTGTGGTATTCAAATGCACTTGTCAGTATTTTTAATATTGTGTCTATCTGATACTGTGTGTGTGTGTGTGTGTGTGTGTGTGTGTGTGTGTTGAGTCCTGTACACTGTGATGTGTGTGTCTGTGTGTTATGTACATGCTGACGATCGTCTGTATTGATCCAATTAAAGGTCGGTTGCGAGTCATGTTTTTAACGTCACTGTGTCGTCGTCGGACTGAGGCGTCCGCTCAGTCTGCCCTTTCAAAATAAAACGTTCTACAGTCTGATTTAAAGTGCTGATCGATAAAGAGTTTTTATTGATATTCTGATATTTTATCAACTCACGTTTCTTCCTGAGCTTTCAGCAAGATCTCATGGTTCTCATTAATGGATCATTATTTTGTCAAAAACATTTTTAAATATTCTGCTTTAATGTAATTTATTGACTATTTTAATCTCTGGTGATTTTATTTTTATATTTTAATCTAAAAATATCAATATTCAGACCAAGATGAGATCGACTTGCATCATAAAAACATAAAACCTGCAGCCAAAAAATATTAACGTTAGTGTAAAAAAGAAAATACTCTAAATTATTTATCAATAATTAAAATCTTTTGCAGATAAATTCTTGTAGAAAATCTAAATTAATGAAAAAAAAAAAAAAAATTCTGCCTCCAGTTTCTAAAATGCAACAATTTTCTGCTTTTATTTAACAATACGAACATTTTTGATGATTTTAACCTTAATTTTGTTTCATAGAAAACAAGATGATTGATAAATTATCTTCAGTATTGATGATGTCGTTGTTTCACTCACATTAAATCTAACTCACTTTTTTATCTTCGAGGACAGAAACTCAGTGACCCTCTCTCTCTCTCTCTCTCTGGACAAACGTTTATTTTCCTTGTGAAGAACTCAAACTTTTGTTTTATAGACAAATCAAGTACAAAAACAATCAATCAATAAAGGTATTGGTGGTCCGTCTCCTGAAGCCGATTCCTTTGGAACCAAGTTTCCAACGAAGAAGCTGGAAAAACTCAAAAGTCCTCGAGTCAAAGAAATGAACGAACGAACGAACATCTGCATCGGTCCGTTATCGACCGATTATTGGTGATCGATCGATACTACGAGGACTGAAGAGAGTGTGACAGAGAAACGTCAGTTCATCGTCCACCGCTACATCACCGACGGCAACGCGCTGCTGCTGCTGCTGATGACATCACAGAGGGGGCGTGGCGTGAAGGCGGGGCTTAGGGCGTCGTAGAGACGGTGGACGGCCACTTCCACCATCTCCCTCAGAGAGTCGTCGTCCGCGCAGGTCACGGCCTGAGGGTCAGAGGTCAGAGGTCAGAGGTCACCATGGTGTTATCAGCTGATTATTGAGTATTGATTTATACCCAGGGTTCCTACACATTTGAAATCTCCAAATTCCATACTTTTTCCAGACCCTAATTTCCAGACTTCTCGGTAAAAAAATTTCAATAATTTGTGATATTTGAGTAAATAGTTGTGCATTATATAAACAAATCATGCAATTAATCATTTGTTTTCATTATTCTGAATGTGTATGCCATTATGTAACCAAATAATTTCCAGGAGATTGTAGATATAGGTAGCACATACAAAAATAATTAACCCAGATAACTTTTATAATAAGACCAAACCCAGATAAGTATTAAGTATTAAGCCAGATCATTTCCATACAATAATTTCCATTTTCCATACTTTTCCAGACCTGGAAATGTATAAAATCAAATTCCATACTTTCCCATACTTTCCATACTTGCGTAGGAACCCTGTAAATACCATTATGATGAACCAGACGTTAAAGGGATAGTTCAACATTTTGGCAAATTCTCCTATCACCATAATTCCCTTGGTCGACCAATAGTCGTCATTAGTCGACTAATCATGTCACGACTTCCTGTATCTGGCCCTTCAAATTAAAAGCCCTATAGCCTTTCATATACAGTTAAGTTATATTGATTTTGACTATTTTAACAAGACACGGCTCCAAATGTTTGTTTTTTTTCCTGCGAACAATCGACCATTGAAATTTTGGTTGGCTAATGATTTTTTTGGTCAACCATAGAGCACTGGAAAAGAGAGTAACGACACGCATTGGTCCAATGGAAGCGCCTCCTGATGGCGGAATATGGGTTTTGCAAAAGCGCCCAAGAACTGACAACTGCATTGTTGGTGAATGAGCAAGTGTGGTATTTTCAATAATTTAAGGACATTTATAGATCACCCACGTTAATAGCATCATTGAGGACCCTTTACAGATGAATATTAACTCATTGAGTGCCATTGACGTCTATGGACGTCAATCAAAATCCAATGCTTGAGTGCCATTGACGTCCATAGACGTCAAATGCACTTTTCTGCGGCTGGTAAATGGGGACGCTTTCGCGCACACTGTGAGTAATTTTGGGGCTTCTGGGATGTGTAGAACGAAGAAGACTGTAGATCAGAGCAAGAAGTGAAGAAGGAGGAGAAGACGAGCGCGACCGGTACAGAGATAAAAAAGTCGGAAAAAGTTTCTATTTCTAGAGAAAAACGACGGGCAGAGCCTGGAACAAGTGTAACATGGAGCTGGAGGAAGCTTAGCCACGGTGCTATTAGCAGCTCCAGCATGAAGTGATCGGAGGAGGCAGGAAAAGTAAACTCATCTAGATGATCAGCACCGAAATGCCGAAGCGGAGGCGGATCGCGGAGTCAGTTTCACCAGTTGCTGTCTAACCGACGTGACGACGAACCGAGAGATCAGCGCGGCCGCGTCCAGCAGAGAGACTGAAGACGCCACGACGTCTCCCTCCCTCCTTCAGAGACGATGCAGCAGGAGGAGAAGTAGGAGAGGGGAGGGGCAGAGAGGGGGTGAGGGGAGGGGGGCGTAGGAGAGGCTGAGGGGGCAGCAACCGCTCGTACTTGTTGTATTTTAGTTGTTGTTGTTGTTATGTTTTTTTTGTGTGTGTGTGTGTGTGGGGGGAGGGGGGGTGGGGGGGTGGAGGGTAAAAAAAAAACACGTGAAATGAAATTTTCAGATGTCTTACATGTTTTTGAAGCCAAAATTAAAACGGATAAATCACTGTTTTTCTAGAGAGACTCTCTTTCACAAAAATGCATTTTTCTCAGCTTTCTAGAAAAAAAGGGGTCTTTTTGGTGCAACCAGGCTCTATTCAACTTAAGATAAATCAAGAATGGAACAAGGTACAAACAAATGGTTTTTTCCCTAGTTAAATAGAGAGTCTCCTCTTTCCTTTGAGCTGTTTGGTGTTTTCAGAGTCATAGTACAAAATACTCTCTGGGTCTTGACATATTACTCAGAATGCCCCAAAACGCTGGCACCTGTCACTGACCATTTTATAAAAGGTCTGGCACTCAATGAGTTAACACAAAGGCTAGTAAAAAAAAAAAAAAAAATAGTTGTCTACATCTACATTTTGTAATAAAGGCAAGGCAAGGCAATTTTATTTGTATAGCCCGTTTTTACAAACAGTTTGTCTCAAAGGGCTTTACATGGCATCGTAACAACATCCTCTGTCCTTAGACCCTCACATCGACTGAGGAAAAACTCCATAGAAAACCCTTTTAACGGAAAAATCGGAGAAACCTCAGGGTGAGCAACAAAGGAGGGATCCCTCACCCAGGACGGACAAATAAACAAATTACGAGTGTAATTTGATATGACCAAGACACCTAAAAACAAAAACACGGCCGTTTTCATGAATTTACAAGCAAGTGGGCAACACACATACATTGGAGTGAATGAGTTTTCTGGGCGCTTTTGCAATACCCATATCCTGCCACTCGGGGCGCAAAACCCTTACCACGGGAGTCAATGGTGGTGTCGTTACTCTCTTTTCCAGTGCTCTAGTCAACCAGTGCTTGGTCGACTATTTGGGGGCAGCCCTATTAAATTCTGTGCAAAAAGATGTTGAAACAGTTTTCAATAAAGTAGCTAGTGAATTTAAAAGTGCATGGGTTCTGTTTTGTTTTCGTTTTTTTAATCGTGGTATCGAATTAGTATCGAGAATCGTGGAAATTCACAGGTATTGGTTATCGACTACTGAAATTCTGGTATCGTGACAACCCTATACTGTAGGCGAATTTGCCAAAATATTGAACTATCCCTTTAATGTTCGTGTATAGCAGGGGTATTCAATTAAAAGTCACCGAGGTCCAGTTACTAAAATTTCCTCCAAGTAAAAGGTCCGAACATTTTCATTTAAACACACATTTTCGTATGGTTTCAATAATATTTATTGTCAATGCAGGAAACCTTTAACAGAGTGAACTTGTATAGTAAACTAGCTCTTTTACCATAAATACAAGTAGTCCTGCAGGCAAATAAATGTAAGGCCTTTTTTCATTCAAGAAAACAGAAACCTCAGAATAAAATAAATAAAAGAGCCTAATAACCATTTTTTCTCTTAAATTAAAGAGGTCCCAGCCTAAAGAAACACACTTCAAGTAAAAAAGTAAACATCTTCAGGAAATAATAAATAAAAAGTGGCTCTTTTAGGGACAAAACAAGAGCAAACAGAGCATTGACTACATTTTTCTTAAATCAAAGAGGTCCCAGCCTAAAAAACTGACAGGTCAACATCTTAAGAAAACAATAAATAAGAAATTGCTCTTTTAGGAGAAAAAAATGAGAACAGAGCTTGGACACCACCTTTCTCTTTTGATTATTCTTTTTCTCTTAATGAGAAAAATGGGCATGTGACTGCCCTGCCAGTGATTTAAATCTGGGTTGGAATGGAGTCAGGGCCATCCTCATGCAGACATGTAAGTGGCTATTGGTCAGCCTAGAACGGTACTTGTTTTTGATGATGTTCATGGTGGAAAAGGCTGACTCACAGCTGTAAGTAGACCCAAACATGGTCAAGGTGTGCAGTGCTACTTTACTGAGACCGGGGAACACACTCTCAGACACAGTCTGAAGCCAGAAGGTAGCAGGGTCAGTTGCCTCAAAATGCTCTTTTAATGCAGCATTTCCTTGCAGATCAATGAGCTCAAGCTGTAGAGATCCTGCATGTGCCCACTTGAATGTCTGTGTCACCTCCTTTGAAAATCCTCTGACCTCTCTGATGAGGAAAGGATTCTGGATTAGCAGGAGGAGCTGTGGCCCAAGGCAGAAACTGTTGAACCTGTTACTGAAGTTTTCAATCAGCTTTTTGATGAAGTCAACATAGGGAGAAACATCTCTCTCACCCTGCATCTGTTCCTGCAGTTTTGGGAAGTGTTCACACTCTCCCTCAATATCTTCTCTGAAAATGTCCAGCTTCCTCTGGAAAGAGCGAACAGCTGTCATCAAATCAGCAACTGAATTGTTCTGGCCCTGCAGCTTTAAATTGAGATCATTAAGATGTGATGTAATGTCAACCAAAAAAGCAACCATATCCATCTTGTGCTCATCTTGCAGAAACAGTGAAAACTGTGTTGCTCTCTGGCTCTTGACCTGCTTTAAGAAAGCTTCTATTTCTTTTCGAATAGACCAGAAACGTCCCAGTGCATTGCCCTTACTCAGCCACCTTACCAGGCGCGGCGCCAGGATTTCAATTTTGGACGGGCCACAGTAATTTTGGATGGGCCACTACTTAGGAAAAAATAACACTAACATAGGCTACATAGAGTTGAAAATTATTCCTGAATGACTCGTTCGTGTCTATATTGCCTTGAAAGCACACATCTGCTGGGACCTATGGCTGAGACGAGCTTTGACAGCGCGGTGCGCCGCTCTCTCTCCCGTTTAAAGTTAATCTAGCTCACCCAGTGGAGCTCTCTCTCTCTCTCTCTCTCTCTCTCTCTCTCTCTCTCTCTCTCTCTCTCTCTCTCTCTTATGTGTTTAACCAAATACACGAAAAGCCAAATCAAATAAGAAATGCGTAGCCCACTTCTTTTTAACTCACAGACATTTATTTTCATAAAGTAATAAAATATCTCGACATTTTGCCATCGTTAACATTGAGACAAAAGGCTGCAGGAATGGAAGAAGAATTCGGCAAATCATCTTATCACGCAAAAAGTCACAACAAACAGGTTTTGCACAATGGTTTGCACAGATAAGTCTTAAAATATGTGCAACACCTTCTCATCACAATCCACACCATCTACACAGTTACGTTATCAGCTGTTATTAAAACCCAACTCATCAGGACGCGATGACCACCACTCACATTAAACAAACAATTAATAATCCACACTCAAACCGTTAACTGCACTCAACAAGCTGTTATTACAAGGTTTACAACAGATATGACAGACAACCTGGGCCGTGTGTGTGCGTGTATAAGAAAGGGGGGAGGGAGGGAGAGAGGAAAAGTAGGTAAAAACCTGCTAGCTGCTAGCTGTTAGCTACCGTAGCTCAGGCGTCGGTCTCCCGTCAGGTAAAAGCTGCCGTTTATTCCTCAAATGAAGCTCATGTTGAGCCTCTCCGGTACAGTTATCCATCACTGCTGTTGAATTAGCCGCTAAACTGCTGGACGCTAAAACCGAGGGGGCGTCTGTGTGTTTACAAGTCACGAAAGCAACGTGAATGTACGTGCCGCTCACACTCAGTAGAGTTACGCAAAGGGACGCAGCGTAGCCTGCCCTCTGCCTCCCTGCGGTGTGATTATCTGCGACCGAATCACACCCGTGCTGATATACAGTACAACAGCACTCCCTCTTGTGTGATATTGCTTAAATAAAAATCACCAAATGCTGACACATTTAAACCTGTGGTAAAGTTATCTGAAATAAAAATAAATAAATAATTAAACCTTAGATTAACTAAAGTTATGTTCACCCTGTCATTTTGGATGGGCCAGTTGTACAAGTGGGTGGGCCCAGGCCCGTTAGGACCACCCATAACGCCGCGCCTGCACCTTACATTGTTGTGCAGTAGCAGGTCATTGGCATTTGCCTCAACATTTTCCAGGAATTCTCTCAGGAGGCGATGCTGAAGGGATGAGGATGCCCTAAGGAAGTTGATGAGTTTCATCACTGTGTTCATTATTTCAGCAAAATGTTCTGATAGAGTGGCACACAGAACAGTCTGATGGATGAGACAGTGATAAGCAATAAGATCTGGATTGTCCTCTTTCATCCGGGACACAGCTCCCCGCTCTTTTCCCACCATGGCAGGGGCACCATCCGTGGTGACAGAGACAACCTGCTTCATATCTATGCCTCTCTTTGTCAGCATCTCTTTTATTGCTGCATATATGTCCTCTCCCCTTGTGTGTGTTTCAAGTGGTGTTACACCCAGCAAGTCCTCACAGAGCTCCTTCTTATCTTTGTGAAGAAATCTCACATACACCAAAAGCTGGGCATTATCAGTAACATCTGTGGATTCATCAATGGCCAAAGAAATGCATGGTGCACTCTGAATGGCTGCATCAAGCTGTGCCAGTACATCATCTGCTAATATTTCAGATTTTCTGGTTGCTGTTGAAGCTGACATCGGGATTTGTTTGATTTTTTCACACATCTCGTCTTTTTGTTTCCCCTCAAATAATGTTTCAGCAACAGCATTTAAGCACTCCTTCACAACTGTCCCATCACTGAATGTTTTTTTGTGTTGCCCCAAAATCCACGATACCTTTAGTGAACATTCGTTTGCACGTTGCTGGGCTGTAAATGTATGCGTGATGAGTCGGGTAGACCTGTCATACTGGGCTTGCAGTTCGGTTATTTTGCGTGCCCTCTGCTCGGACTTCAGGGGAAAACTTTGCTCAAAGGAGCTGTGCTTTGTTTCGTAGTGCCGCTTCACGTTGCCGCTTTTAATTAATGCGACGTTTTCGGAGCATATGAGGCACACTGGTTTTGAACTGCCTGCCGGAAGAATGAACATAAACTTCTCCGTCCATTCATCTTTAAAACAACGGTTTTCCGCATCGACTTTCCTTCTTTTGGAGCAAGCCATGTCTTTTCCTCACTGCTCTGGTGCGCCGGCCACGCAGGGTAAACAAAGGATTTGATTGGCTCAACTGAGTGACGCTATTGCCGTATTAACTCGAGTAGCAGCGCCCGCCGACTATAGTTGCGACCGTCAAAAAAAATGCTCCATGAAAATCGACTATTCTCGTAAATTTATCAGAGATTGGTCACGGCTCACGGGTCCGGACAGAACCATCACTCGGTCCGGGTCCGGACCGAGGTCCGCCATTTGGTGATGCCTGGTGTATAGAATAGATGTCAGACGCTGGACTCACTCTGGTCTCTGGGTCGATGCACGCCGTGACTCCGTCCACCGTCACACTCAGGCTTTTACTGTCTTTGAAATTCACGCAGTCGTCCCCGAACATGTCGCTGAAACAGAAAAAAAAACATTTTACCAGGTGAAAACAGAAAATCTTTAATCTTTACCTTCATTTAAAAGTTTTATTCTCTTATATTTGGATCAATTAGGTTTAATTTTAACTTAAAAAGTGTCAGATTCTACAGTTTTGTCAGATATTTTAACCATTAAAACCATTTTGCAGGTGTTCAGACTCACTGCAGCATCAGCTCCAGTCGCTCGACGAACAGCTCCATGTCGAACGTTTCCTTCCTGCCCTCGTGGACTGAAACAAACAAACAAACAAACAAACAAACAAACAAACAAACAAGCGTCTGTAAAGTTTCTGTTCATCAGTGAAATTAAAATAAATTCCCTCGTGATGCGTTCACTGACATTTCTGGGCGGTGGGGTTGGACTGGACCTCCAGGATCACCGTGGTGACGGCGTCAGCGTACATGTCGTTGAGCGGATTGGCGACCCACTGTGACGAGAACATTTTCATTATTAATCATTTTATTTCAGTTATTTATTGATTTATAAATTTTATTGCTGCATCAATTAGTTTATAGTGTTTTTTTTACTTCAATTGTCTGTTGTTTTTACATTCTTCTCTGTTTTATTTGTGTTGAGATTTTTGTAATGTTTGAAAAAATGTGATAAAATAAAAAATTGTCATAATTATTGTATATATCTGTATAATGAATGTATTAACATGTAATAACTGGTTAATAATGTATCTGTAACCAGGTCTGAGTGAGATCTGTGTCTAAAAACATAAATAAAATTATAAAATATACAAAATAGTTTGAAATAAACATGTAGAACAAATACTGAGCTTTAATAAAAACCTGACTGCAGCTACATAATCATGTCATAAACTGTATATTTAATGTTTATAAACTGGTTTAAATAAAAACAGACGTGTTCGTGTGCTCAGAGTTAATAAAGTTTTGATAAACAGGTCAGTTTTAGCCACTTCAGGCGACATGTGGTGGATGATGAGTGTAAAAAGTGTTGTGTTGCGTTCGAGTGTCCGACCTCCAGTACGACCATCCCGGCCTCGTGAACCAGCGTGATGCTCTTAAAGATCTTCACTGTGATTTTCTCCGTCCCCTCGACCTGCTCCACGTCGCCTGAAACACACACACACACACACACACACACACACACACAGAGGAAACAGGAAGTTACAGCTTCTACTGCAGCATAGATATATATATACTGACTAGATGCCGCGTTCCTAGGCAACTCTATTGAGTGGAATGCGTTAACGCGGCGGCCATCTTGGTCAGGGGGAAGCCGTGTCTACTTACTGCACTAGTCAACAGAGGCAGACGTCTATCAACCATTAAAATCGCCATAACTCACCGAATATTCAACCGATTCTCAAGCCGTTTGGTTTATTATAAATGTCAGACATATGTTTATGATACAACAACAACAAAAAATCTTTATAATTTTTTTTTAATGTATTAAACATACACTTTGTTGTGATATTTACCCCAAAATCGTATATTGCTATAATGTTTGGGATATTGACATTTGCCTTAGACATATGATAAGCTTGTGACAATCAGTTTAATAATGAAGCATGTAATCAGCTTTTCTATAATTGGTGTAATTACTGTGTTTTGCTCTTACAGCCCAGAGAATGACATAGCCTACACATGACAGGGGAAGTAGCAGTTACACACAGGGACTGAGTGTACTGGTTGTTTGATAAACAATTGGGATATCTGGTCTTCGTACCTAGTGTAACTGTGATAGTCAGCTGACACAGGGGAAAGCTGACAAATGCGGGGGGTTGTGTGTCTTGTCCTTTTCTCTTTCTCTTGTCCCTTGTTTAATAGGAGCTATCAACAGCTGATCAGCACCAAGCATGAGATTGGGGTCAGACACGAGGTCATGGCGTACGGACTCCAGCCAATGAGGATGCACATTACATCAATTACATCATATCTTGCATTTGTGTAATCAGTAACTATAAATCCGGACAGGGACAGGAGACAGCATCAGACTTCGTGAACTGATGCTGCTGCGGCATGTTGGTCAGGGAAACTTAGTCTGGTCCGGAGCTCTGTACACGATCTCGTTTCCTAGTTGATTCTTTTATAAATAAATATCTAAAATGTTGTAACTGAACGTCTCCTGCATACTTCATCAAACAAACACGCGAGTTCAAGGACTGGAACTCTTCAACTTACATACTCAGACACACACCCACATGCATAAACACACTGAACTTAGTTCTACAAGGGTCTGACCGGTCTGACTGCTGGTCAGATGTATATTATGTCTATGGTCAGAACCCCGGACCAAGATGGCGGCCGTGTTGACGTACGCTGAGAAGCAGAACGCGGCATCTAGTCAGTATATATACTGTATATCTATGCTACTGCAGGAGGAGGAGGAGGAGGAGTTAGAGGACGAAGGGGGCGGAGCCAACTCACCCGCGAGGCTGCGCAGCTGCGTGACGAGCAGAGAGATCGGTCCAGTGAACGGGATCGCCTGAGTCTGCTTCACCGTTCCCATGGCGAGGTCAGTGTAGTCTGAGGAGGAGGAGGAAGAGGAGGAGGAGGAGGAGGAAAATGTGGAAGAAGAGGAGAAGGAGGAGTCTGTTAGTCACTCCATCATTTATGTCTCTACTTTCTTCACGTCTTCATGTTCATGTCTTTCTCTTTCTTTACTTTTTTGTCACTTCTCTCTCTTCTTTGCTTCTGTAGCCTTTTGTCTTTCTTTCTATTTCTTCTCTCTTTCTGTCCGTCTTTTTTCTTCCTACTATCTTTTTCTTGTTTTGCCTTTTTTGTTTGTTTGTTTCTCTTTTTTTCTTTGTTTCTTTCCTTTTGATTATTTCTTCCTTGATCTTCCTTTCTTTCTACCTTCATTGTCTTTATTATTATTTTGATTATTTTTTTCTTCTTTTCATTGTCTTTCTTTCCTCCTCTTTCTCTCTTTTTCTTTATTTCCTTCCCTCTTTCTTTCTTTAGTATTTCTAAGTATTTCTTCTTTCTTTTTTCTTCCTCCTATCTTTTTCTTTCTTTGCCCCTTTTGTTTCTTTTCTTTCTCTCTATTTTCTTTCCTTTTGATTATTTCTTTCTTGATCTTCCTTTTTTCCTGTTTCTTTTCTTTCTCTCTTTCTTTATCTTCCCTCTTTCTTTTTTCTTCGTTTCTTTCCTTCTGATTATTATTTTCTTGGTCTTCCTTTCTTGCATTTTCTTTCAATCTTTCATTAGTTGGGTTTCCATCCACCTTTTCTTATGCGCATTTTGTGAAAATGCGGATAAATACTTGAATGGAAACGCCAGAAATTCGAATAAAGGCAGTAAATGCGCATAAAAGTTTATACGCTTGGAGGGGGTGGATTTGTCAGCGTATCGAATAAAGGAAATGCGAGTTTTTGTGATGGAAACAGATTATGTGAATTGAGGCAGAGTTTGTGGGTGAAGCTGCTGGACTTCACCCAGCGACGCCCCGGTGTCCCAGCTCTCGTCTCTGCACCCCGCGACACAAACGCGCTCTGTAACCCATAATCTTTTGTTTATGACGGTTAAGACTACACAAACACACGCCGTAACATCGTTATGTAACTTATTGATTTTTCACCGGCTTCGTATGTAAACAGATGCACATGAAGGAGAGGAGCATAACCAAAACAGCGGAAAAGCGAGCGGACTGTCACAGTTCCTACTGTCTTTCTGTGTAAATATCTCATGTTACAACATGAAAACCTGCCGCTTATATTCAAGTGCGGCCTATATATGTATTTTCTTTTAAAATGTAGCTGGTGCGGATTATACAGGTGCGTCTATAGTCCGGAAAGTACGTAAATTGTCCATGATGTTGAGTGTCAGCTGAGTGTCAGCTGTTGGATACATTCACGCTCTCTTATGACGTAATCTCACGGTGCACTCCTCCTAATCGCAAAAACACTAATGAATGGAAACGGTCATAAATTCGCTTTGCTTTTTGCGCATTTTTACAAAATCCGCTTTTAAATTCGATACGACTTGGATGGAAACCCAGCTATTGTCTTTCTTTCCACCTCTTTCTCTCTTTTTCTTTCTTTCCTTCACTCTTTCTTTATTTCCTTCACTCTTTCTTTCTTTCTTTCTTTCTTTCTTTCTTTCTATCAACCAACCAACCAATCAGTCCAGATGTTGAGGTTTAGTTTCTGTGACAGAAGCAGCTTGAAACATTTGATGACAGATCAAAAACATTAAACATTCAGTAAGTGTTTGACAATACACACACACACACACACACACACACACAGTCTCACACACACACACACACACACACACACACACACACACACACACACACACACACACACACACACACACACACACACACACACACACACACACACACACACGCAGACTGACTGGAGAGGTCGGACGGCGTCAGGATGTGGTAACTGAAGTTTCTCTTCACCAGGATCCCGGAGACTCTCTGACCCTGAGAGCACTTCTCATCCGCCAGCACGCCCATCACCTGCAGCACAGCACAGCGGAGCAAAGCATGCTGGGAGTTAACAACACGGCCCACACCAATACAACAACAACACAACAACAACACACACACACACACAGACACACACACACCTTGGCCAGTTTCTCTCCTCTGAAGTTCAGCGTCACGGCTTCAGTGTTTCGCGGGTTGTGGACTTCGATGTGAACCTCGTCGTTGTCTTCGTACTCTCGGATCAGAGCCGCCTTCAGCCGGGCCATCTCGTTCTGCTCGCCGTGCACCAGGATCTGCACACACACACACACACACACACACACACACACACACACACACACACACAAACTGCATTAAGGTGGGACACTGCAGGTGAATAGGGTAGAAATTTAAACTAACAGATATCACCATGAAACTTCCCAAGTTTATCACTTACATTAAGACAAATATTTTTTGTATTACAAGTTTTGTCAAGTTTTATGTTTAAATATGTAAATGAGGCAATATCTGATGAAATATGCGCTAATTTGCAGACATTTCCAGAACAGAAATCTGAACAATGGATAAAGAACAGTGTTGTTTTTGGCAGGCATTTTAGATTTAGTCTTAGTCTTTTTGACGAAAATACTTATTAGTTTTAGTCAATTTTAGTCATTTCTATATGTGATAGTTTTATTCTAGTTTTAGTCGACGAAAACTCAACAAGGTTTTCGTCTAGTTTTAGTCAGTTTCAGTAAAAAAAAAAAAAAAAAGTCTTTCAACAAATTAATTCAATAAAGGAATGGTTTTACACATAATGTTTCCACCCAATGCCAAATACTTTATGGTCTAAGGATTTATCCATTAGCCTACACACAGATAAAGTGGTAACAGTAGTGCATTCAGTTTTTTTCTGATGGAGTGACGGCAGGTGTGTTGAGCAGAATGTGCGCTGCATGCCAGGTGGTGGACGTGACCACACAAGGATGAGATGCAGCAGCGTTGCAGACACTTGTTGATTTTAATGGACAGATTACAATAAGCAGAAATGTCGTGCATTTGAACGTCTGACCACCCGTCAGCGCCGCGGAGCCGCTGCACCGCACTGACCGAGGTCACCAGAGCAGCTGATCACTGCCTGCTGCTCTCTGCCGCTCCGATCACAAGCACCGGGCGCACCGCGGCTCGTCTCAGCAGTGTTGTTCTGTTGTTGACGGAGCCGTTGCTAAATCATGTGAAGCTTAGAGTAATGACAATCCATAATATGGAATTTAGAGGCGATCACAGCCCGACCACTAACATTTTCGTCTGCTCTCGTCTCGTCAACGAAAACTCACACACGTCTTGTCATGTTTTCGTCATCAGAGAGCCATGTTTATCTCGTCACCGTCTCGTTATCGTCATGAAAAAAAGGTGCGTCAACGAAAATATTTCGTCATCGTCATCGTTAAAGGGATAGTTCAACATTTTGGCAAATTGGCCCATTGCCATAATCGCTATAGTCATAGCAGTAGGTTCATTACCTTTAATTGTAGGTGTAAGCTATTTTCAGTACGGCGGAGCGCAGCAGCTGGCTGCTCAGAGCTACGCTATGGAGGCTAAGGGAATTTCTTGGTTTCCCTCATTAAACTCATCAAATTCAACATCCCAAAACTCCACAGCGCTTTTGTAGACAAGTTGTGACCTGCACAACCACCACGCTATGAGATAATGACGGAACGATACGAAACGGAGCCGTTTTCGAGGTAAATACAGGGTAAATACGGAGACTGCTTGCTGAAAAACTGTCCCTGAACGCAACGCGCATCAGCGGTTTTGTATGAATTTACCTCGAAAACGGCTCCGTTTCGTATCGTTCCGTCATTATCTCATAGCGTGGTGAATGTGCAGGTCACAACTTGTCTACAAAAACGCTGTGGAGTTTTGGGATTTTGTATTTGATGAGTTTAATGAGGGAAACCAAGAAATTCCCTTAGCCTCCATAGCGTAGCTCTGAGCAGCCAGCTGCTGCGCTCCGCTGTACTAAAAATAGCTTACACCTACAATTAAAGGTAACGAACCTACTGCTATGACTATAGCAAATGGGCCAATTTGCCAAAATGTTGAACTATCCCTTTAACGAAAACAACACTGATAAAGAACCTTTCAAAATTCTTGTTTTATTTTGTTGACATATCAGAGTCAGAAGTTTTTACAGAGGGGATTTTGGATATCTCTCTTTATCACTCTGTAAATGAGAAAATACTGTCACCATGTTTTTATGAATAAAATGTTGTATAAATCAGGCTGTGGATGATATATCAACAATCCCCTCTGTCAAAACCTTCAGAATATAGAAAGGGATCAAACTGGAAGGTTTGGTGTCTGTAAGTGCTGCTGAAGTGGAGATTTCGGGTCCAGAGTCTGAGGAAAAACTCATTTTGAGAAAACGGCCTTTAAAGATTTGTACTGTAAAATTCCATAGATCATTAATGTGAATCGCACTTTTACGATTGGTCGCGGATACGGAGGAAACGACAATTTTTGGATCCACGTAATTGTTCAGGAGAGAGAGGGAGCTTTACAGTGATACCTGACATAACTTTTGGTGAATTTAGGAGAAATCTACTGATGAAAGAGACAAAATGAAGTAAAATAAAAAACCTTAATGTGGATTTTCTACCATTTCTTTCCACTTTTCTGAGAGAAAAATATCCCAAAATCTCAAAATTGATCAGTGCATGAAAAAACAGTGTTTTTGCCTGTTAGTGTGTCGCATTAAACCCAAAGGATCCAGGAACATCGCTTTGTGGATTTAATTAAATAGTGTGGATTTAAATAGTGTGTGTCTGTGTGTCTGTGTGTGTGTGTGTGTGTGTGTGTTGTTTTTACCACGTGCGGCGGTTTGAGCGCCCGGATGAACTCGCTGGTCTGCTGGTAGTCGGTGTGAGCGGAGAAGGAGATGTAGTCGACCGACATCTTGAGAGGAAGCTTCTGTCCCGACATGGTGGCGATCTCATCAGGCTCCGTCATGATGTGCTGCAACACACACACACACACACACACACACACACACACACACACACACACACATTACACACAGTACATTAAATAACCTGTGTGAAAAGTTTCATCATTTAAAATAATATAAAAATATTATTAAAAGTTCATTAAACCCCAGCAGCACTTGAACGCAACACGACACACTCTTCTGATCGGTCCTACGTCGTTAACACAGGAGTCTGTCACAGATTCAGATTCTTGTTACGTAGCCACATTAAACTCAACATTATCAATAAAACTGACCGGACTGATCCAATACTGGGAATATCTATTGATGCCGATCAATAATATAATTTAAATAAGAGTCTTATTTCTGGTTTTTATTCAGATACACACACTGTAAAAGATTTTGTTTCAGCAATTACACTGTTCTCAGTCAGAGTTATTTGTGTTGCTGTTCTTGCCATCGCAGTTATTATCACCAAACTATAAGATACCGATTAAAGGAGAAGTTATGAATAAAGAAAGATGCATTTGGGGCAGACAAACTAATTTTACAGCTGTTATTGTCTATTTTTATTTATTGCTGTGATTGTTTATTTGATTTCACTCTCTCACTCTCTGTTGTTCTTAACTTGTCTCCAAAAGTGAGCACAGACCTGACATTTCTAAAACCAGTGGAGGAAACGTTTCACTTCCTGTGATAATAAAAAAAAAACTGCAGAAGGGACCCGAGGTGTCGCAGGTTCGATTCCCACCTTGGCGAGCGTCCCCTCCACGCAGTAGCCGGCGATGATGACGCCGTTCCTCTTGTCCGTGCACCAGCTCTCAAACAGCTCCCGGGACAAACCGCTCTGCATCATGCCGGGCGACGCCATCACCACGCTGGGCCCGATGTCGTCGAAGTGGTCCATGCTCTGACACACACACACACACACACACACACACACACACACACACACACACACACACGTCAGAAAACAAACGACAACGACAATGGAAACAGGCAATAGCATACATAGGGTTGCAAAATATCGGGTATCGGGTAATATCGGAAACTTTCTATGGGAATAAACGGGAATAAATCCAAAATTTACAAAATTGAAGGTTGGCCCTTAATAAGCAATTAGTAATATTTTCCTCAACATTCATGTTTTTGTTGTTCAGTAAAATAGCTGATTGTTCATACAAGAATTAAAACTTGATAAAGTTCTACTCACAAATAAATCTGTTGAAATGTCATGTTTTTTTAAATTGTATTGTTATTTTGCATGGATGTCTGCTTATGACGAAACAAAATATTTACATTTATGTTTGGATATGATACAGTTTGTTTAAATTACCCCAAATTTCCAGTTAATCCCCATAAATTCCCATAATTTCCCATAATTCTCATGGATATTTTCCAATTTGGAATAAAAAACTGGAAATTTTCCGCCCCTTTGCAACCCTGAGCATACACAATGTATACACTGACAATACACTGACCAAAACAGACAAAACAGAAAACAAAGGACAGAACAAACCTGACGACACAATAAAACAGGACAGAAAAGTAAAAACAAAAACAAAACAAAACAAACCTTCAGGTTGCTGATGTGCTTGAAGACGAAGGGGTTGTTGATGTTGATGGCCTTGCGGATCTTGTCGTTCATGGCGTTGATGTAGGTCTGGTACACGGCCATGCACTTCCTGGCCAGAGACGAAGCGTAGAAGATCGGGATGTCGTGGAGCTCCGGGTGGTTCTGCCAGTACTCGTCTGGTCCACACACACACACACACACACACAAATAAAGTTAACGAACCTACTGCTATGACTATAGGGATTATGGCAATGGACCAATTTGCCAAAATGTTGAACTATCCCTTTAAGGTAAAAATCTTGCATAGTTCCTCTTTAAAGGTATAGTATGTAGGAATTCCCCCCATCTAGCGGTGCGGTTGCATATCTGAACGTATTCTTGATGTTGCATTCACGTGAAATCGGGCAGACGTCAGACAGACAACAGACGCTGCATGTAACAGGATAAACAAGCGTCTATGTAGTTTATAAGTTTATTTGAAAACAGGGACAGTGCACATTAATAACATCACTGTAAATGCGCCAGAATTAGCCAAGAGGCTATTTTTCATCTGTAGTCCCCAGACGGATGTTAAAAAGTCACCCTAAAAACAGAATATGAATATGATTAAAATTACAAAGTTATTAGCCAAGGCAATCTACAAACATGCACAGCAATTAACAACTTGACAAAAGAACATACAACATGACATGACAAAAGAACATATATAACATCAATCAGAAAACATAATTCAATACATCCCCAACACATGCAGCAAAGACACATCACACCACAGCATACAAAGCAGAAGCACAGACACAAACTGCATGCATACACAATATAACGACACCACAAAAAGACATGCATGCCAACACAGGCAGACAGACAACAACAAGATGGCTACAGGTTCAGCACAGACGGACCGGAGAGAGGAAGGAAGGTGTAACTAGTGCTGACAGATCTGAGCACCAATCAACCATCTCTTCAAATGAGCTCTGAATAGATTGTAAGTATTCAGGTCTCTAATAGTAGCTGGGATGGAATTCCACTCTAGTGCAGCTCTAACAGAGAATGCAGACTGACTAAACGAACTTTTCCTAAATGGAATAATACAGTCTCCTCTTGCTGCACCTCTTGTGAACCCATATGCAGTTGTTCTTATGTTGACGAACTGTCTAAGCGGAGGCGTGGTGGAACCATATATAATCTTGTGCATAAGACAGGCATTTACATATTTAATCAAATTGTCCCAACTCAACAGATTATATTTTCTTAATATTGGACAATGATGAGAATGTACCAGTTTCTTGTCAAGGATTTTAACTGTTCGTTTATACAAAGATTCTATTGGTTTTAGAGAAGTGTTACTAGCCTGTGACCAGGTATTTAAACAGTAGATGATATGGGAAAAAACCATGGAATGCATATACATCTTAGCCGCCTCTGTTGACATATAATCTCGAATGAACCTAAAGTTTGAGAGATTGAATTTGACCCGGTTACAGACCTTTTTCACCTGAGCCTTGAAAGAAAGTTTAGAGTCAACCAAAACACCAAGATACTTGTATTCAGATACGACCTGTAACCTCTCCCCTGAAACAAAGATATCCGGCTCGACACTAGGACTGTTCTTCTTGGTAAAAAACATACATACTGTTTTAGACACATTCAGCTGCAAACAGCATTGCTTTAACCACGCTGTTACATGAGTCATAGAGTTTGTGAGTTTATCAGCAACCTGTGTCATGCTGCTACCATGTACATAAATTACCGTGTCATCGGCATACATTTGGATGTTGGTGTCAGGACATACATATGGTAAGTCATTGATATATAGTGTAAATAGCAAAGGGCCCAATATGGATCCTTGTGGGACTCCTGTGGACAGACGAAGGGTAGCTGATTTATGATTCTGTACCTGAACAGACTGAGATCGATTTGACAAATATGATTCTATCCACATAAGTGTATCTGAACAGAAATTAAAACTGGCCAATTTTGACATGAGAATTCTATGATTAACAGTATCAAATGCCTTCTTGAAGTCAAGGAACACGGCTCCAACTACACCACCTTTATCCAACAGAGATTTGATTTTTTCTATTAAAAAACAGTTGGCAGTTTCAGTTGAATAGTTAGCTCTGAAGCCGAATTGCATTGGGTGCAGAGTAAAGGAGCTATTGTTAAGATGGCAGGTGATTTGTTCAGCTACTACTTTCTCTGCAACCTTTGACACTGTAGGTAGAATACTGATCGGTCTGTAATTGCAGGTTGAAACAGGATCTCCACATTTAAATATTGGGACAACAACAGCTGACTTCCAAACACTCGGAAACAATCCCTGAGAAATCGAGAGGTTAATAATTTTGGTGATAGGATTAGTTAGTGTTGTACTGAGCTCTTTGAGCATAACTGCATCCATACCAAATATATCTTTTGCTCTAGATGGATTCAGAGATCGAATCATTCTGGCAACCTCTGATTCAGTGACATTTCTTATGCTGAAAGCAGGTTCCATTGTATTAACTGGACAAACATTAGTGTACTCAGGTGAAAAACACTGTGCAATAGTGGCCACAGAATCAATAAAGTGGTGGTTAAAAGCTTCTGCTACTTCTACAGGATCGTTTGTGAGTATTCCATTTATTTTGAGTTCGAGCTGTTTCCTCTCTTTGTTTTGATGCCCTGTTAATTTTTTTAGCTGGTTCCAGATCATTTTAGAGTTACCTCTTGCCTTTTCTATTATGGTCAAGAAAAAATCTGCCTTCGCTTTTCTTAGTTTCTTTACCACTTTGTTCCTTAAACTAGCAAAGTGTTGTCTGTCATGACTCAACTTAGTTTTTATTGCGGTTTTTAGAACAGAATCCCGTTCTTTCATTAGTTTTAAAATATCTGCGTTTATCCAAGGGACAGTGTTTTTGTTATTTTTGCACCTAAATTTGCAGTTAAAATCTTTAATAATGCTCTCTAGTTTATTTGAGAATATTTGAGTATCTTCTTCATGGTCTATGCCCAACAGTAGATCATCCCACTCAATCTGTTGAACAGCACTTTTAAAGTTCTCCTGTTTGTTTTTGGGGATTCCAAAATATTCATATTCCTTGGCCCTAGGGCTAAACCGCTTATTGCTTAGTTTTCTGGCTACCAGTGTCAAGTTGTGGTCAGAGAGACCAGTTACCATATTATAGGATTTTAAAATTCTCTCAGGTCTGTTACTAAATATTAAATCAATTTGAGTGCTAGTGGAATTAGTTATTCTTGTGGGCCCATTAATCAGTTGCATGAGATCAAATTTATCAGTTATCTGTTTGAGGTTCTTTCTAGAGGATTTTTCCCCCCAGTTGATGTTAAAATCTCCCATAATAATTACTTCTTTGTTGAAATTACATTCTTTTAATAATTTCTCAAATTTCTCATAGAAACTAATATTTGAAGAGGGAGGCCGGTAAATTACAATAAGAGTAAAGGACATCTGTGGTGACAAAATTATGTTTAGACCAATACATTCCAATTCCTCACAGTTTGACCAATGGATTTCATTACACTGTGTAACGAACAGGCTTGGAGACTCAAGTGCAGAGATCAAACACACACTTTATTACAGGACGAGCAGAGGTCATTCACAAATCGGCAGTCCACGGGGCGAAAGTACAAGCAAGGGCTAGACAAAGGCAGAGTCAAAAACTGTCCAAAAGGTCCAAAAACCACAGGCAAAAGTATCAAACAGGGCAAGGCAAGAGCAGGGTCAAAAATACTGGCAAGAGGTCAAACACAAGTATACATACACTTGAAGAACGTGCGAGAGCTGGGAACCGAGGAACCTTGACAATCTGGCAAGGTAGGTATGGAACACTAGGTGTATAAGTACTGAGTGGATGATTAGTGATGGCAAACAGGTGTGGCTGAAAACTGGCGGGAAACTTGACAGGAAGTGGGAGTGAAACAAGGATGAAACAGAGCTTAACAAAATAAAACAGGAAGTGAATAAAGTCCAGAACACATCTATACTCAGTGAGCATGACAGTACCCCCCCGTCAAGGGACGGCACCGGACGGACCAGGAAGATCCGGATGGCGCTGGTGAAAATCCCTAATGAGGGAAGAGTCCATGATGTTCCTGGATGGCTCCCATGACCGCTCTTCAGGGCCGTAGCCCACCCAGTCAACCAAATACTGACGACCCCTGCCCCTCTTGCGGACTGCCAGTAACCGGTTAACTGAATACGTGGGCTCTCCGTCAACAAGACGGGGGGGAGGAGGGGTTTGGGAGGGGGGAACCAGTGGAGACTCAGTCACAGGCTTGACCTTGGAGACATGAAAGGTCGGATGGATCCTCATGTGACGTGGCAAGCGAAGTCGAACAGCAGCAGGATTGATGACTCTGGAGATGGGGAAAGGGCCAATGAAGCGAGGTGCCAGCTTGCGGGATTCAACCCGAAGAGGCAGGTCCTTGGTCGATAGCCAGACTCTCTGGCCCGGCTGGTAGGCAGGAGCTGGTCTGCGATGGCGGTTGGCTTGGCGCTGGTAGAGTGTGGACGTCCGGAGAAGAACCGCTCTGGCCCTCCTCCATGCCAGATGACAGCGCCGAACGAGAGCGTGAGCCGAAGGGACTGCAACCTCGTGCTCCAACTCAGGAAAAATGGGAGGCTGGAAACCATACACACACTGGAACGGGGACAACCCTGTAGCAGAAACAGGCAGAGAATTATGGGCATATTCAATCCATAAGAGCTGCTTACTCCAGGAAGTCGGATGTTGAGAAGCCAGGCAGCGCAGTCCCGTCTCCATCTCCTGGTTGTATCGCTCTGTTTGACCATTGGACTGTGGGTGGTACCCTGAGGACAGACTGACTGTGGCACCAATGAGGGAACAGAACTCCTTCCAAAAACGGGACGTGAATTGCGGGCCTCTGTCTGACACCACATCCTGGGGAAGACCATGGAGACGAAAAACATTCGACAACACCACCTCTGCCGTTTCCCTGGCAGAGGGTAACTTGGGCAAGGGAATATAGTGAGCCATCTTAGAGAAGCGATCGATGACTGTCAGAACAACAGAGTTACCTTCGGATACTGGTAATCCTGTGACAAAGTCCAGGGAGATATGGGACCAGGGGCGTTTGGGAACAGGCAGGGGCTGGAGAAGTCCTGCAGGCACTGCACGGGAGGGTTTGTTCTGTGAACAGACTGGACAGGCAGCAATAAACTCACTCACCTCCCTTCTCATAGTGGGCCACCAGAACCGCTGAGTGAGGAAGCTGATGGTCCTGCTCACTCCTGGGTGACAGGCAAGTTTGGAGGTGTGGGCCCACTGGACGACACGACCTCGGAGATGAGGCGGAACAAACAACCTTCCAACAGGGCAATCCTCCGGGACCTCAACCCCATCCAGGGCCTGCCGCACCTCACTCTCCATCTCCCATGTGAGGGCACCCAGAAAACAGGCAGAAGGAAGGATGGTAGCTGGTGTCTGTGGAGCAGACTCGGGCTCAAACTGACGAGACAGGGAATCCGGCTTTGCATTCTTGGAACCTGGGCGGTAAGAGAGAGAAAAATTAAAGCGGTTGAAAAAGAGAGACCACCTCGCCTGTCTTGGGTTCAGCCGCTTGGCCGTCCGGATGTACTCGAGATTCTTGTGATCAGTCCACACAAGAAAAGGCTGTGGGGTCCCCTCCAGCCACTGTCTCCACTCCTCTAGCGCCAGTTTTATAGCCAGCAGTTCACGATCCCCAATATTATAATTCCTCTCCGCCGGAGAGAGACGTCTGGAAAAGAAGGCACAAGGGTGAATCTTGTTGTCGACAGAGGAGCGTTGAGAAAGGACAGCCCCCACACCCACATCCGATGCATCGACCTCCACAACAAACTGCTGGTTAGGATCAGGGAGTGTCAGAATGGGAGCTGAACAAAACCTCTGTTTCAGGTGCTGGAAGGCCTCTTCAGCAGCAGGAGTCCAGCGGAAAGAGGTTCCTGGAGACGTGAGAACATGTAAAGGAGCGGCAACAGAACTGTAACTTCTTATAAAACGTCTATAGAAGTTTGCAAAACCCAAAAAACGTTGAAGTTGTTTCCTTGTCTCCGGCCTGGGCCACTCAGACACAGCTCTGACCTTAGAGGGATCCATCTGAAGACTACCCTCAGCCACAATGGACCCCAGGAAGGAAACCTTGGAGACGTGGAACTCGCACTTCTCCGCCTTCACGAAAAGCTGGTTCTCCAGAAGTCTCCGTAGAACCTGGCGTACATGTTTAACATGCTCCTGCTTAGACCTGGAGAAGATGAGGATATCATCGAGATACACAAAAACAAAGCGATCGAGCATGTCCCTTAGCACATCATTCACCAGAGCTTGAAAGACAGCAGGGGCATTGGTTAAACCAAAAGGCATCACCAAGTATTCATAGTGGCCACTAGGGGTGTTAAAAGCCGTCTTCCACTCGTCGCCCTCCCGTATCCTGACCAGGTGGTAGGCATTGCGCAGGTCCAGCTTGGAAAAGATGGTAGCCCCCTGTAATGATTCAAAGGCAGACGTGAGGAGAGGAAGGGGGTACCTGTTCTTAACAGTAATGTCGTTAAGGCCTCGATAGTCGATACAGGGGCGCAAGGTCTTATCCTTCTTCTGCACAAAAAAACCCAGCACCAGCAGGAGAAGAAGATGGTCGAATGAGCCCAGCAGCTAAAGACTTCTGAATGTATTCATTCATGACCTCCTTCTCAGGGGCAGAGAGGGAGTATAACCGACCCCTGGGAGGCGAGGATCCAGGAAGGAGCTCAATGGCGCAGTCATAGGGTCGGTGCGGCGGCAGGGAGGAGGCTCTGGCTTTATTAAAAACCTCCTTGAGATCCAAATACTCTGGGGGAACAGCAGAGAGGTCCGGGAACACAGAAGGCTTGGGAGAGTCAGTGAAAGGAACAGCAGCAGTTAAACATGAGACAGAACACTGCTCCCCCCAACTAGAGATGAGACCCGTTTGCCAATCTACCAGGGGATTGTGCTTCTTCAACCACGGATAGCCCAGAATAAGTGCCATGTGAGGAGAATTGATCAGGTTGAAAAAAAGTGTCTCAGAGTGGTTACCTGACACTTGAAGCTTCACTGGTTGAGTACGGTGAGTGACTCGGCTTAGCAGATGTCCGTCCAGAGCATGAGCGACTAATGGTTGAGGCAACAGCTCTGTATCCAGCATGAGCTGTTTGGCCAGGTCAATGTCCATAAAATTGTCATCAGCTCCTGAATCAATGAGTACAGACAACTCAAGAGACACAGAAGGAGTAAACAGTTTAGCCATGGTAAGAGGTCGGTTAGGAGGACCAGCTAAGGTTCGGCTCACCAGTACCCTCCTTTCTACTGCTGAGCCCTGTCTTTTACTGGACAGCGGGCGAGAAAATGTCCATGTTGCCCACAATAGATGCACCGCCCCTCAGACATCCTCTTCTGTCGTTCCTCAGGAGATAGACGAGTGCGTCCCAGCTGCATGGGTTCCTCCGGGGCAACAGGGGAACTGGAAGAACCAGAAACAGACAGTTCAGGAGATCTCTCACCCGCTCGTTGCTGCCTACTGTAGGTTGGGAGATGCGTAGCACGCTGGGATCTCTCCCTCTTCCTCTCCACCAGCCGGTTATCAATCTTGACAGCAAGGGAAATGAGAGCATTCAGGCCTGTAGGGATATCAAGGGGAGCCAGTAGATCCTTAATCTCCTCAGACAATCCACTCAGAAAGGCATCACAGAGGGAGGAGTTATTCCAATCACTATCAGCAGCCATTGTCCGAAATTCTATAGCATACTCAGAGACTCTGGATCTTCCCTGACGGATCTGTAGCAGTCCTCGGGCTGCCTCACGACCAGGTGTACAATGCTCAAAAACCTGACGAAGTGCCATGGAAAACTCAGAAAAACTTTGACAAACCTCTGACTGCCTTGCCCACTCTGCCGTTGCCCACTCTCTAGCCTTGCCTGTGAGGTGAGTGATCACAGTGGCAACCTTAGCTCTCTCTGAGAGTAGGAGGAAGCATTTAACTCAAAAAGAAGAGAGCAGTTTACCAGAAATGAGCGACAGGTGGCAGGATTACCCTCGTACTTCTCGATCTGAATCCCTCGTGGTTCAGGAGTATGAGGGCCCACATGAGGAGGTGGGATTCCAGGGTTGGCCTCCACCACAGGAACCGGGAGTGTTGTCATGCTCTCCTGCATCACCTGCACCTGGTTAGCTAATGCACTCACCATTGATTCCAGGGAAGATTGCATGCCTCCTTGTTGTGTTTGGAGATGCCGCATGCTTACGGAGAGGGATTCCAAAACTTCCTCATGCTGGTGAAGACGCTGACCCTGGTTGCGTATGGCAGCGCTTATGGGGTCTGATCCTGCTGAGTCAGTCATTGGCCAGATTGTACTGTAACGAACAGGCTTGGAGACTCAAGTGCAGAGATCAAACACACACTTTATTACAGGACGAGCAGAGGTCATTCACAAATCGGCAGTCCACGGGGCGAAAGTACAAGCAAGGGCTAGACAAAGGCAGAGTCAAAAACTGTCCAAAAGGTCCAAAAACCACAGGCAAAAGTATCAAACAGGGCAAGGCAAGAGCAGGGTCAAAAATACTGGCAAGAGGTCAAACACAAGTATACATACACTTGAAGAACGTGCGAGAGCTGGGAACCGAGGAACCTTGACAATCTGGCAAGGTAGGTATGGAACACTAGGTGTATAAGTACTGAGTGGATGATTAGTGATGGCAAACAGGTGTGGCTGAAAACTGGCGGGAAACTTGACAGGAAGTGGGAGTGAAACAAGGATGAAACAGAGCTTAACAAAATAAAACAGGAAGTGAATAAAGTCCAGAACACATCTATACTCAGTGAGCATGACACACTGGATTCTGTCTTTCACATAAATCATAACTCCTCCCCCCTTTGAGCCCACTCTATCTCTCCTGTAAAAGTTAAAACCAGGGACTTTTAATGCTGCAGATGGAGTGTTTTTGTGCAACCAAGTCTCAGATAAACAGAGGAAGTCCAAATTAGAATCCAATAAAAGATGGTGCACTTGGTCACTTTTAGATTTAATACTTCTTATGTTCAAATGCCCCCCCAAAAGACCCTTTGGCTTAGCTTTAGGATCCCAAACAATTTTTGAGTGATTGACAGTCCGAAAGACATCCCACTTCCTGTTCTTTGAGTGCGCCGGATTTACCAGTTTACTGTTTACATTGTGCGAGATAACTGTACGTGGATTACTTGAACCAAAGTCGACAATGGTTGGGAAACTCCGCAGTTCAGCCAGCGCACCATCCCCCCCGCTCTCCGAATCAGCCGCGACGCATGGACCCGCCGACAACGCCGCGACGCTCCCGGCCTCCATTCCGGCAGCCAAGCTCTCCCCCGGCGCCGATAGACCCCCAGCGGCATGTCGCGCCCCGTCAATCCCAGTCATGGAAGCCTCCACCGGCCCGGCCACCGCGACCTCCACGCCAGCTCCTCCGATCCGGGCAGGCAGCACACCCCCAGCAGCGCGAAACAAACGGGGGCGATGAGGAAGGTTAGTTTGTTGACCATGATTAAATAGTAACGTTTCTCCAGAGCGTACCTGTGAGACAGCATGATTGCGTGTTGCATCCGCCGAGACGCTGGCCTCAATCTCCGGTCCAGCGTGGAGCGGGCCGGGGCACGGATGAATGTCTCCAGACAATAGCAAACAGATCGAGATGATCAGCGCATCACTGTGTCGAAGCAAGGCTGGTGGCTTTGTATGTTTCTTCATTCGATTGTACAGAGATGGATAAATGAATGTCAAAGCTAGAGCGTGTTTCCCATATCCAAAGTTTCCCACGGCCTGGTTTGTTTGTTGACTTAACAAATCAGCATTGTTCGCATATATTTTTGTAAACAAGTGGTCCGCCAGCACGAGGCAAAACAATACAGGCGTGACAATATGTTGTCATGGTGATGTGGTATTGTTTACCCGACCCACGTTTTACCGTCTTTCTCTCGTCGAGTAAAATGACATCCGGTAGGTTTGCCGACGGCCGTCTGCCTGACTGCACCTGAATGCAACACCAGTGCCTCCGTCCTTCCTCACACTACACAGTGGCAGGGCCGTTGTATAGGGGAGAAAGGTGATGATAATTCTAGGGGCCCAACGCCCAGTGGGGCCCATAAAAAACCCCAGTAGAATAATCTTTGTATGACTGATTTATTCTGTGTAAGACCCTGACTAATACTCATAGTACACTGTAAAAACTCAACATCCTTCCAAGAATATTTGTCTTATTTCTTGTCAAAATGTCTAATTTCTAGTCAAAACTAATCTCTTTCCACTTTAAATAAGACTCATCACCTAAAGATTTACCTATTTTTAGATAATTTTCACTTGTTTCAAACTAATTTTCACTTGAAATAAGTAGAAAAATCTGCCAGTGAAAGCAAGTTTTTTGTGCTTGTAATAAGGAAGAAAAACTTGTTCCACTATTATATTTTTTCTACTTATTCCAAGTGAAAATATGCTTGAAAGAAGTAAAAAGTGTCTAAAAACAAGCTACTTTTAATATTCTGAGTCTTATTTTTAGGTATAATGATATTTGTTTTGACTAGAAATTACATTTTGACTAGAAATAAGACAAATATTCTTGGTAAGATACTTGGGTTTTTGCAGTGTAATGTTGCATTAGCATCAAAACAAGGTAGGCTACTAGGCTAAATAAAAAATGATAATACATACGTAGTCTAAGAAAAAAAACTGGAAAAGTTAGGGGGAGGGGCCCACTTTAGTATTCTTTAAGGGGGCCCAGAATTCATAGCAACGGCCCTGCACAGTGGTGACAGTTTTAACAGGCCGAGCCGACAGCTCTGCTGAGTTTCCGTGGTTACCTACGGTCACGATGCAACATGGCCGCCTCGGTTTGGTGCGTCGCCCACTCATGTATTTGTAACGACTTGTAACAACTCATTCTAAGGTACGAGAAAGCTTTCATTTGTATGCGGGTGTGATTCGACTTCAGTGAAATACGTATTTATGAAAGTAATATTTGATTTTTGCTAATAAAAAGCCAAATAAGTTACACACTGGGGCTTTAACGAGTGTGTATGGTGAATGAAAATGTTTCTGTGTGATCCATAGACAGAAACACGTCCCTTAGTTTAATCTTGTAAATAAAACTTGAAGCCTGAATTTATTTTTCCCTCAGCTGAAGGGAAAGCGCCACTCTTAGGTCGCCGTGCGTCGTCATGGCGTCGTTGTTGCCGTGGTCTCACCGAGGATGAGCAGCAGCTCCTGCGCTCGGCCCAGAGCGAACACGGGGATCAGACATCGACCTTCTCTGTTGGACGATGTCGTGGACCGTGTTGCAGAACCGAGCCTCTCGCTCCTCCCGCTTCTCGTGGATGTGAGTCCCGTAGGTCGACTCCTGACACACACACACACAGGTTCAATGTTAAGTGTCTGTGCTCTGTGTTTAAATAAAGTTTGAACGGTTTGAATGCTTCCACTCACGGTGATGAGGATGTCTGGTTTGACGCTGGGGATCTCCGCCGCCATCAAGTGTCTGTCCTCCTGACGGGAGAAGTCTCCTGTGTACAACAACTACACACACACACACACACACAGGGATGCAAACGGGTCAGGACCAAAAAAGAGAGGTATTGTCTGGCGGGGGGTGGGGGGGGGCTCACCATTAACAATATCACAGAAAAGTCAATTTCCAGTAGTTCAACCCCAACCAAGTATTGAGTGCATATAGATGGACAGTTTTCAGAAGGCCAACATTTCTATATTAAAAATGCTTTAAAAAAATAAAAACCATTGCAATATTTCAATTTTGGAGATACTGATTTTTAGGTCTTCACTGAATGTTAGTCATAATTATTACTATTAAAATAAACTGAAGAAATAAAGACATGGGATTTAACATCCCATTCGGTGTGTAATGGACATATAGGCCTATATAATGTGTTAGTTTCACTTTAATTGAACACATTCTACATGGCGGAGGCGACGTCTTTCCACTTAGGGCTTCCTTCACCTCTGAAACGGGGCAGAGCTCCATGGAAACACCTGCCTGACACAGCAACGTAGGGAACCGTGCACGTCCGTGGAGCTGTGCGCCGCGGACGTGCACGGGGGGAAAAAACGGCGTCACCGCTTTGGGTAACGTGCGTGCATGTCGCACGTCTACATTGGAGGTCGGCTGTTATCAGTATAATCAGAGACCATGAATGAGTTCGCCTCACGTGATTGTCACTGTCAGCCTGTTAGAAAAACATTTTACTGACCCCAGCTGAGACGCTGAGACCCCCCCCCCCTCAAAACAAAAACTCTTCGGATCTGAACGATTCACACAAGTCACCTAATTGACCCTTCGCGTAAGCCCCGCCCCCTTGGTTACTGTTGCTACGCCGGGCAAGCTTTCACTCCCAGCCATGCTCCTGGCAGTATTTGGTATCGATTTCAAAGGAAATATCAGCAAATTTCTGGATAAACTGTTCTGAGATAATAGAGAGAAGAAATCACAAAGAGCATTCATAGTTTTCAGTGACGTGACTCGCGCAGGAGGATAAAACATCTGTTCAACGACACGACTGGACAATGTACAGAGCAGCAGTAAGGACCGGTAATTTTACCGTCTATCAACCCACCAAGACTTAGGTCATCTCACTGGTCATGAAACGTTGTCAAACTCTAAGTTTTTGGGCGATTGTGAACCACATACAGTTTTCGCTGCTGTTTTGTTTTCTCCCACCGCTGTATCAGTCAGTGAAAGCAGTCCCTGCCTGGAGGATCCCTCGCCTAAAAGCCCAGGTAAAAGCCCTAAAAGTACAGCTGTCATTTCGGAGGTGAACATATGGTTTTCCCCATATCTACACTTGCTCAAGTCGAAAAAAAAAGTCCGCTCATATCTGAACATCTCTATATTGCTGCTGCCGCCGCCGCCGCCGCCGTAGTAGCAGCAGCAACAACAACATCCTTCTCTACAAACAAATGTTTTTCGTCCTAGTCTCAAAATGTGTCCACAAAAGCAAACGTAATGACTCACTGCGGAAAGCTTGCCAGGCCTATAGTTACGGTTGCTAACGTAGGATTGGACAATAGCCGTTTGTGGGAGGAGTTGGCGAAGGGTCAATTGGTCATGAAAAAAGCGAGTTTCGCTTTTCGGCGCGCTGTTTGCATCCCTGTGTGATGTTCAGGGACAGTCAGGACAGTCTGAGGACTGACAGCTCTGAGGTTGAAGTTTATATTAATGCACCATGACACTGTGGCAGGTCTCTGTACTAGGGATGTGAATCTTTGGGTGGCTCACGATTCGATTCCGACTTTTAGGGTCACGATTCGATTCAAAATCGATTTTCGATTCAACCGATTCTTGATTTCTTTTTGCGATTTTTAGTTTGCTTTATTAACACCAGACCATGTGAAAACGTTGAATGATGATGATGTCTACAGACTATTATATCAGAAGCCATATTTCCCCCCAAAAAATGCACATCACATGTTTCAGATTTATTCAGCAGCAATATATTCGAACCATTTTAAAGTTAACTGCTACATGAAGCTGATTTTATAGGCTACTCTCTTTTCAAAAGCCTGGACTGAAGGATGTGAATATTTGGGTGTCTCTTCGATTCAAAATCAGTTCTCATGCACATGCACATGGACATGTAGCCTATCTGTAACAAAGGCTGCTAAAAAAAAAAAAAAAAAAAGAGACGGCACTCTGCTCTCAGGCCAGCTCACCTGCAGCCTGTCTGACTCTGCAGCGCCACAGAGGAGCTGTCAGAGCTGCTGCTGCTGCTGGTCCTCTCTCTTCAGCCTGCTGTTTGGCTGCACTTTGTATGAGTTTAAAAAAGTGAAGATCTAACGTCACCTGAGCACCGATCAGCTGATCCAGAGCGCAGTGGATGTGGCTGCTCACACCGTGTCCTAACTGGATGCGACGCGAACGAGCGTCCGACAATCGCGTCACATCTGACGCTCTCTGTCCACACTGAATCCGTGCGTCTGTGGGAATGGAAGCACATCAGCTGTGCGCTCGCCCGCTCGACAGACTGGAGACGTAACTAACCGTTAAAAGATGGGTGAATTGTGCCTTTTAAACAGAAAACAAGTTTCTTGAAATATAGAGCCAACAGCAAGTTGTCTCTATAGTGTAGGAACACGAGTTGTAAAAAACATAATGCAGGGTTTTCTGTAACATTATAAGACGGCGCACCGCCCCCCGCCCAAGATGAATGAAGAGGCTATTAAAAAAAAAAAAAGTCCGCTAGTCTCCTTGAAGCGGCTGTTATGTGTCTCTCTCTGGCGGTGTCAGCTGATGTGCACATCTGCAGCAACCCAAACAAATGCACATGTTACTGTTGACTGGCTCTATTCCAGCCACATGATTGGTTCGACGCGGTGGAAATCTCATTATCATTGGTTATTTGTATTGTCTGCCAAAACATGGATGAATGAAACATATCGACCACGTCTCATATTTCTATTGAGGAAAAGTTATTTCACAATTTATAGACACAACACCGACAAGCACTGAGAGCCGCATGTTGCAGTGACGTTATATAGGCTATAAAAAAAAAAAATCCGCAAATAATAAGCCGACGAAAAGGTGCAACTTGCCACTTAACTTCTTGTCGATGTATTATTTGCGGGGGCTTTCGGGGGATCTGCTGACGGTGGAGGCAAGGCAAGGCAAGGCAATTTTATTTGTATAGCCCGTTTTTACAAACAGTTTGTCTCAAAGGGCTTCACATGGCATCGTAACAACATCCTCTGTCCTTAGACCCTCACATCGACTGAGGAAAAACTCCATGGAAACCCTTTTAACAGGGAAAAGTCGGAGAAACCTCAGGGTGAGCAACAGAGGAGGGATCCCTCACCCAGGACGGACAGACGTGCAATAGATGTTGTTACAGACAAGAAAACAGTTTACAGTTTGTCACAGAATGTGCGAAATATGCGTTAGCATGTGTTAGCAGGAGTTGATGAAGGCAGTCTCTGGTGAGGGGAGGGGGCGGGGGGGGGGCAGGGAGAGCTGGCCAGCTCGATGGGAGGGCTGGGTGGCAGATTGGTCCATGGGAAGGAAGGGGAGGCCGGTCTAACAGCAGGGGAAGGGGAGGGAGGGGGGGGCGATGCAGGCGGCGGCTGGTGCAGAGAGATGGAGCTCCGGTGGATCTGAGGAAACACAGAGAGAGTGCGAGACACCAAGGCCAAACTACAAAGTACAACAGAAAATGACAGTTCAAAAATATACTGAGGAGAGGAGAGGAGAGGAGAGGAGAGGAGAGAAGCGAAGAGGAGGAGAGGGCTCTGTGTAACCAGATGTTTCCCCAGCAGTCTAAGCCTATAGCAGCGTAGCTATAAAATGGTTCAGAGCTACCTGAACCAGCCCTAACTAAAAGCTCTGTCATAAAGGAAGGTTCTTAAGTCTAGACTTAAAATGTAGTTTAGAGTGTCTGCCTCTCTGACCCATGGAGAGAGCTGGTTCCACAGTAAAGGAGCCCGGTAACTGAAGGCTCTACCTCCCAGTCTGTTTTTAGAGATACTGGGAGTCACTAACAGACCTGCATTCTGGGAGCGGAGTGCTCTGGTAGGACAGTAAGGAATGATTAGTTCTTTCAGATAGGTTGGAGCTTTATCATTAAGAGCCTTATAAGTCAGCAGAAGGATTTTGAAGTCTATTCTAAATCCTACAGGAAGCCAGTGGAGAGAAGCTAAGGTGGGAGAGATGTGCTCTCTCTTCCTAACTCCTGTCAAAACCCTCGCTGCGGCATTCTGGACCAGCTGGAGACTCTTTAGAGAGTTTTTCGGACATCCTGACAGGAGTGAGTTGCAGTAGTCTAGCCTAGAAGTGATAAATGCATGTACTAAGTTTCTCAGCATCACTCTGGGAGAGGATATTCCTAATCTTAGTGATACTGCGCAGATGGAAGAAGGCTGGTCCTAGTCACGTGCTTTATGTGGGAGTTAAAGGAAAGGTCCTGGTCAAAAATGACTCCAAGGTTCCTCGCGGTTGTACTCGGGGTCAGGGTGATGCCCATCTAGAGTAGCGATCTGATTGGAGAACGTGTCCCTGAGATGTTTAGGTCCAAACACGATGACCTCAGTTTTATCTGAATTTAGTAGCAAGAGTTAGAGGACATCCAGGATCTAATGTCTTTCAGACAGTCTTGCAGATTGATGAGGCGGCTTTTGTCATCTGGCTCCATGGACAAGTAGAGTTGCGTATCATCCGCATAACAGTGAAAATTGATTGAGTGCTTCCGGATGATGCCACCTAATGGGAGCATGTAAAGAATGAAGAGGATTGGCCCTAAGACTGAACCCTGCGGTACACCATACGTAACTCTGCTATACTCTGAGTGGTCGTTATTAACATTAACAAATTGAAACCTGTCAGATAAGTATGACTTAAACCATTTTAGGGCAGGTCCTTTAATCCCTATTTCATGATCTAGTCTCTGCAGCAGGATGCTGTGGTCGATGGTGTCGAATGCAGCACTGAGGTCCAAAAGTACAAGAACAGAGACGAGACCTCTGTCTGAAGCTATAAGAAGATCATTAGAGACTTTGACAAGTGCTGTTTCAGTGCTATGGTGTTCTCTGAATCCAGATTGGAAAGCTTCAAAGAGCTCGTTGCTGTGCAGATGTTCATGTAGCTGCTCCAGGACAATCTTCTCAAGGATCTTAGAGATGTAAGGAAGGTTGGATATAGGCCGATAGTTGGGCAAGGACATCTGGGTCAAGAGAAGGTTTTTTAAGTAAAGGGTTAATGACAGCCACCTTGAAGGCCTGTGGCACGTAGCCTGTGGCTAAGGAAAGATTGATTTGGTTCAGAAAAGAAATGTTAATTAAGGGGAAGACATCCTTAAGTAGTCTTGTCGGAACTGGATCCAGCAGACATGTGGCTGACTTGGAAGAAGTAATTGCAGAAGTTAAGTCTGATAGGTCGATGGGAGAGAAGCTGTCCAAGTGTGTACCAAGTCTGGGAGGTGCTTCTATGGGTATCGTAATCTGTGGGCCATTACTAGCAATTTTTGTTCTAATATTAACTATCTTTTCGGTAAAGAAAGTTAGGAAGTCGTTGCTGCTGAGAGTTGGAGGGATGGATGGCTCAACAACACTATGGTTCTTGGTCAGCCTGGCCACAGTGTTGAAAAGGAACCTGGGGTTGTTCTTATTCTTTTCTATTAGAGATGAATAGTAATTGCTTCTAGCATTACGGAGTTCTTTTTTATATATTAATAAACTATCCTTCCAGGCGGATCTGGGACTGATTCACTGTGGACCACCACCAGTCTGATCAGGTCCATCACAGCACAGCAGCTGCAGCACTGCCCCGCTGTC
>NW_028220829.1:0-4422 GCF_045865225.1 Trachurus japonicus | reverse complement strand
GGGTTTTCAAAGTGTGGGATAGTGAGCCTCCCCTAAGAGAACTCAAAAGCATACCGCCCCCCCTAATTATTATTGCTATTATTACTGTTATTGTTGTTGCTTTGTATGTTCCACACAGGCTTAAAAAGGTTTTAAACAATAAATGTTATACACATCTTTATTTTTATAAACATCTTAAACATGTTTGTATGTTCTTAAACATATTTTTAAAACATTTTAATCATCTTTATCTGTGTATGTGCTTAAATATCTTTTTTTTTTAACACATTTTAACATCTGTATGTTTTTAAAAAAAATGTTAAAACACAATCTGTATGTTTTTAACATCTTTTTTAAACACATTTTAGCATCTGTATGTTTTCAGCATCTTTTTTAAACACATTTTAACATCTGTATGTTTTCAACATCTTTTTTTAACACATTTTAACATCTGTATGTTTTCAACATCTTTTTTTAACACATTTTAACATCTGTATGTTTTCAGCATCTTTTTAACACATTTTAACATCTGTATGTTTTTTAAAAAACATTTTAAACACAATCTGTATGTTTTCAACATCTTTTTCAAACACATTTTAACATCTGTATGTTTTCAACATCTTTTTCAAACACATTTTAACATCTGTAGCCTATGTTTTTAACATTTTTTTTCCAGATTTTAACAGTAGCTTGTTTTTTTAAATATATTTTTGAATACATTCATTTTAAGGCCTCTTTTTGCAATTCCTCAAATCAAATAATAAACAGATCAACGTCAGTGATTTTTATCATCACTGCGCGCATGTACAGCGCTGCTTTTCATATCGGTCTCAACATCATGCGTAAATCCTTTCCATGACGGCAATAAACGAATCTTGCCACCTTATTTTGCTCACCTCTATTTTAGTGGGAACAATGAGTCTGTGTCTTTGATGCGCACAGGCGGTTGATGCGGGGATGCACTGTGGAAAGGAATAAACGCAGATCATCCTCTACCCGCAGCCGTGACCGGTACTTGCTTTTAATCATTGTCAATGCGGAAAACCCACACTCACACAAGTAGGTAGACGTGAAGGGGATGAACACCTTTACAGCCTTTTTGGTGAGGTGGGGGAACTCGGTCTCCACAGACAGCCAGAAGTGTGCAAGTGACACCTCACTCATCCTTTGTTTCAAGTCCATATTAGAGTTCAGCTCGACAAGGGCCTCCTCCTCTTGCATAGTCAGTCCATCACGCGGTGTCACAGGAAAAGAAAACGGATTTCTCACCCACTGATTTGCCACGGTCTCCTCCCCAAAATAGTCTCCAAACTGCTCACGTAACCCCTTCAAATGTGCAATGACCACTTGTTGCACACAGTCCAGTTGGAGTCCTGTCCTTCTCCACAACATCCTCCAAGGTTGGGAACATTTCCACTGAGCCCCGTTCAACACGAGCACACCACAGATCCAACTTTTTCCTGAATGCAGAGACTTGATCGTGCGCCAAAAAGACGTTGCACTCTTTGCCTTGCAGAGAGGTGTTCAGTGTGTTTATCCGGTCAAAAATATCAGACAGATAGGCCAGCATTGCAACCCACTTTGCGTCCTCCATATGCTTCACCAGTGGGGAGTTGATTTCGGCCAGGAACATGAGGACTTCCTCGCGCAGATCACACAAGCGGGTGAGGACCTTGCCCCGCGACAGCCACCGGACCTCGGAGTGCAGGAGCAGTTGATGGAAGTGAGCGCCCATCTCATTGCAGAGGATGGAGAAGAGACGGGCGTTCATGGCGCGTGATTTAATTAGGTTGACAATTTTTACTGCCTCATCCAGGACCGCGCGCAGCTCTTTGGGCATCCTCTTGGTGGCCAAAGCCTGGCGATGGATGATACAGTGTGACCAAACAGCGGCGGGCGCAACCGCTTGCACCTGTTTCACCAGACCGCTGTGGCGGCCTGTCATTGCCCTGGCACCGTCAGTGCATATACCACAACACAGCGGCTCCAGTCAATATGATTTTCCTGAATGAAGTCATTCAAAGCCTTGAAGATTTCTGCGGCTGTAGTGCGAGCCGGCAGAGGGTGGCAAAATAGAAATTCCTCCTGGACACCGAGCTCTTTAATAAAGCGTACATACACCATTAGCTGTGCACAGTTAGCAACATCAGTGGACTCGTCCAGCTGAATGGAGAAGAAAGGGCTCTCACGGATAGCGTCCAGCACCTGTTCTTTGACATCAGCTGCCATGTCAGAGATGCGGCGCTGGATGGTGTTGTCAGAAATCGGGACGGCATCCAGCTTGGCAGCAGCAGCTTCGCCCAATAGTACCGAACACATATCTTTGGCAGCAGGGAGGAGCAACGTCTCACCAATGTTGTGGGGCTTCCCCGCCTTCGCAATACGTAACGCTACGCGATATGATGCTTCGGTTGCCCTGGTATTCACAGTGCCAAACGCCTCGATGACTTTCTTCTGTGACCGCAATTCCTTAAGTTTCAGGTCAAAAAACTCCCTCGGCTTGGTCATTAAACTGTGGTGCTTGGTTTCAATGTGACGCCGGAGTTTACATGGTCGCATACTGTCGTTAGCTAGCACCTCTTTACAGATAACGCACTGTGGCAGCTGAGCATCGTCAGGACCAATATATGAAAAACCAAACTTTAAATAATCAGGGTCATACTTCCTCCGTTTTCTGCTCGCCCCAGACTCTGTGCCCTCTCTCACTTTCACTTGAGATATTAAAAATCGATCCATTTTGCCACTCGCCAGATGTTTACAGTTTTTTTTTTTCTTCTTTTTTTTTTCTCTCGCCGCGCCTCCCCTGAAACCCTCTGGCGCCCCCCAGGGGAGGCGCGCCTCACACTTTGAAAACCGCTGCTTTACAGCATAGTGCGTATAGAAGAAGATGCCGGTTCATGGCCAGTGGAGACTGAGGAAGACACATTTCAATGGGATTTATAAGAGTAAAATAAAATTGAATAGAATGAAACAGCATAAACTTTACAGTGACACACTTGGAAAAAAGTGCAACCCCTCCCTTAAGAACCTGATCTTAGGGTGAATTCCAATTCTCCCCTTAGCCCTAGCCCTAGCCCTTGGCCCTAACCCTTCGTTTTGCACGTTCACGTGAAGTGGTAGGGGTGTCCCAATTCTGGTTCAGACGAGGGTTAGGGGGAAGTGGTAGGGCTATCTCACCCTCGAAACGGAGATTTTTCAGGGGCACACTACGGACCGAGGGCTATGGCAAGTTTCCCAGAATGCATCTTGCGGCAACCGGCAGCTGTTTTATTTCTCACTGTAGCGCTGTTATTACGTCATTTTGTTAAGTTTTAATATTTTTTCATGCGAGAAAGTAGCTGTTTAGATCCCCAATGTGCGGTCGGTTTATCCAAATGACGGTTGTTTAGACGTTTGCTCCGATGTTTTTCGGAGAAGTGAAGCTCCACGTTGGAGCCTCCACCTGTGGAGCAGATCAGCGGCTCGTCACGGAGACACCACCCCGTCCGGAGAGCTTGTCAGCCGGCCAACCTCCCGACCTCATCCCGGTAGAAAAGACGGCCGCTGATTAACTTACCCGCAGGTTTTTAGAGGTTTACCGCCGCGTAGTTACATTCTTTTTAGGAGATAAATGCTCGTCTCATTGATGAAATGTAACAATTGTCGCATTAATTTGTTTGAATTAAAAGTGAAGCTTCATGTGTTTTGGACACAGGAGCAGCACTGCCTGGGGGCTCTGTAGCCTATACAGAAATCACCACATTTACATCAATAAATAAATGTTTTACAATGAACCGATCAGTCTTCATTAAATTTTATTTTATTTTATTAAGTTAACGTGGTTTTGAATAGAGGATTTGTGGCAAAAGCTTGTCATGTCTGCTTATGTGAAAGCCAGCAGAGACTACTGATGACGTATGTGATTGTTGAAGTGGTGTCCCAATTCGTAGGGGTTGACTTTCAACCATAGACTGTAAAAAGAATGGACGTAGCGTCCGTGACGTCACCCATTGGTTTGGGGGAGTCTGTTTTGTGCCTCTACTACGGGGGTTTGAGCCGCGCCATGTTGGATTCTACTTGCCATATTTGGAGCGGTGCGGCCGTTGGCCGGCCGAGAGCCCGCCCACTGGCCTCGTAGCAGCGGTCACCGGACCTGTCACTCAACGGTTCTGCGCCCTAATTGGCCAGAACTTTAAACCTAATAACAGTAAAACGGTAGAGTTTTAAAAAAATTCACCCCCCTCAGAGTGTGTGTGGGGGTAGAAACTATCGGTTGAGACCAAAAAAATGAAATGTACCAGGCTGTAAATATGTTTTTTAAAGCTGTAAAATCGGCTATTTTAACATGGGGCTCAATTGGAGTTGCTCCCTTCTGGAGCCAGCCCCCAGCGACAGCCGAGGGGATTGCAGCTTTTTGAATGCGGAAGTGAGCTTCACTTCTCAGACCAACAACTGCCCCCTTGC
>NW_028220828.1:0-10785 GCF_045865225.1 Trachurus japonicus | reverse complement strand
TAATGAATTTTTCCTTGTTTGCCCTCTCTGAGCTTCCGTAACTGACAAATGATTTAATCACGCAATTATCTTGCACATGATTCATTAAATTTAAAAATTCGTTTTGCACCATCTACACTGGGAGCAAAGTGAATGAGTAAACAAGCACATGCCAGAAAAAAGAGGGAAACCAGCAGTCTGGTGTGTTGTACCTCTGAGAGTCCAGCAGGTCCCTGGGTCTGATGATGGCCTTGACCAGGGCGTCAGGGCGCACCGACCTCTGAGGAGATGTCTTGGGGCTGGAGTCCGACTCTCCGCTCTCCTCATCCCCCATGGCTTTGACATAGCTGCTGCTCCGCATCCGACGACAAGGGATCTCGTCATCTTTCCCACCGCCGGGGTAACCCCCCCACTCATCCTGGGGCACCTGGGGGAACAGTGAGGGACAAGCATACTGGTTGGTTTATTGATGTGTACACAACTTTCTGAAGTTTTGTGAAGCCATTTTTAGCTACGATATAATTCCAACACAGATAATTACTTAAAAGTCCAGTGTGTAAAATGGGAGGAAAACCGTGACAGCCAGCGTTCAGATTCTAGATTGCACTGCTCACTTGCACTCACCCCTCATGTTGGACAAAAAAACGCCTATCTCTATAACACATTATAACCATACTTATAATGAGTTATAATGCAGTTATAGCACTGTATAACTATAGTTATAAACACTCATAAATGATCATAATGCTTTATAACAATAATAATAACACAATCATTTTATCATGACTTATAAGGTCAGGTATTATAATAGGTTATAACTGTTAGTAACTCACTGACAATGACCACATCGATAATGCATTATTAATATAGTTATAATGTGTTATAATTGGCTTATAAATATATATAACTATCATTATAAACACTCATTCATTATCATAAGGCTTTATAACAATAAGCACAAGACATCATAGAGCATTTTATAATTGCTTATAAGGTCTTAGTATTATAATAGAGTTATAATGCTCTATAATGTGTTATGCTTATTGCTATAAAGTCTTATGTGAGTGTTTATAATGATAGTTATACACGTTTATAAGCCAATTATAACACATTATAACTATATTTATAGTGCATTATCGATGTGGTCATTGTCAGCCAGTTACTAACAATTATAAGGCATTATAATACCTGACCTTATAAGTCATGATAAAATGCTTTATAGTGTGTTATGATTATTGTTATAAAGCATTATGATCATTTATGAGTGTTTATAACTATAGTTATACAGTGTTATAACTGCATTATACCTCATTATAAGTATGGTTATAATGTGTTATAGAGATAGGCGTCAAGTAAAGTGTTACCAAACTTTTTTACCCGACTGGGAGTATTTCAGGAGCATGAAGCGATGAGGTGAAGATCCAAACCATTTTACGATGTCTGCTGTTTCCTACTCCTTCTTTCCTTCCACCTTCTTTTTCTTTGGTTTATTCATGAACGCCAAACTCACGAAACACGCTCTCTGACAGGCTGGATTTTCCGTACGGGCTGACGTACAAACATGGCGGCGCAAGATGGCAACACTCTCTAAAGTGAGACCCTTGCTATATGTATATATAAAAGAATAATTATAAGGCTACGAAAACCAGACAAATTTTATTTTATAGCGATTATACACTTACACAAATATATTAATGGGTAGTATTCAGTTTTTGCCAATAAAGCTTGGCAATTATTACACACCGGACCTTTAATTTGAGCTCCATCCGTCAGTTTAGTCACTAAATGTTGTGAACCTTTTTCTGAAAAACACTAAAACATCCTGTAGAGCTGAGGTAAACGGTAGAGTCAGGTGATACTACTTAGTAACTGTGTTGCTATAGCACTGTGGGTAAAGACGATGACAGTACATCTTGAGAGTACATTATATCCCCACCTCTGCATTGCTACGGCACATTGGCCATGCAGTTTTAAGGATTATGAAAGTGCTGTGATTTTTCTTAACTCCTCAAAGACCGTGGAAATGTAACTGAAGTGATGCTGCAGCTTTAAAATAATAAAAAAGCAGTGATGAAGCAATGTCGCCATGTGACTGACACTTGAATTGAACCCTCCACCTCCTGGCACAGGTAGTTTCATCCACTGAGCTACACAGGACCATTTTCACGATGCGTCAGCTCACATTAAAAACCTTCACACAGCTTCCACGGCTGCTGAGTATCTCGGCTTTTCTGTACTTTGGCTCGGTTACAAACTGCTGAAAACCTTGACGGAAATGTTGATATAAATTTGGCCAGGTTTTAATCACAATTTCTGGCAAAAGAAAGCTTGAAAATAGAGTAAAGGAGCCCATCTTTGCTCCCCCTGTTGTAGCTATCGCATATGGAAACCTGCCATCAAAACAAGCCAGGCAGTTTACATGCTGTAATTTTCTTCCACTCGTTAAACCAGGTAATTGAGTATCCAGACGTCACCATCACCATTATCCCATTCAGAGTGAGAACAGGGTGTCTCACTTTGCACTCGCTGCTTCTCTCCACTGCATATGGAGTGAATATTTCACACTGAACGAGCAGCATCACAGTGGGCTGGAAAAAAAAACAAAAACCCGAGCATCTCTTACACAGGCGAGTGGCAACAGAGCACTAAATGGATTTTAAAGCATCCCCACTTTAGTCCTGCATGATCATACAGAGGCTATCTCTCTCCTGAGCTTGTTTGGGGCCCTTTCGTGTCACTTTTTAATGCACTGGGTACCCCTTCCTCATGTAGCCTGTTTCTATAGGCTTCAGATGTTCTCTGCTGCTTTGAAGATAAATGTACAAGTCAAGAAAATTGCAGCTCATTGTCTGCTGATCATTACACGTCGGGTGAGGCCGCATTATGCTTTTTCAAGCTGAGCACACGTAACTGTAATGAAATACAAATACAGATCATACGGAGCGAGATTATTTACTGATTCACGAGCTAACTGCTAAGTAAAAAAAATGAGACTCCATTACGGTACATGCCATTATACAACATGTAGGAATGTAATTATATGTTCCTAATAGGTAAAAGTATTGGAGGTGGTTGTGTGGCTTATTAAAATCTGGTGAGCTAAGTTCTCACACTCATGTAAATGAACAGAGGATGAATATTCACAAGCTCATTACACACAATATCACGCTCTTTCTCCCTCTAACTCTTTCACTAACACACACACATGCAGACACTCATTTTGCTTTAGTTAAGCAGCGCAGCAGTTCAATTACTGTGAGCTGAGTCAGGGTCTTAGCTTCTCTTACAAACACACACACACACACACACACAGACACAGGTGATGCAACACAACACACAGTTACACAGACCCTCTACAGTCATAGAGACAGTCAACAGCACGCAAATGCCCCCCTGGCTTCTCTGTGCCTCATTTTTAGATTCACCATATTTTTGCTCTGCTGACTGCGTGTGACGGCCTGAAGCTTTAGCTGGACACGCGTTTACACGGGCAATGATCTGCACTCACAAAATATGACAATGTCTGTAATCATTAAATACTATGTGGGAGCTGAAGGTTTCTCAGATGCCGTAGCCATCCGTCACTTTAACTTCCTGGCAGCCATAGCAGCCGCCGGCGCAGAGCCAATCCACTCAGCTCTAGATTTCATTAAGTTAAATTTGACTTGGGTCCATATTTCTTTGATTTTACAGTAACTCTGCAGTCAAGACGGGTTTTTAAAATAGCCCCCTAACAACTATTAATTATCAAAACACTGCATAAATGTGGGGTTATGATGATGATACTTTTTTTTCTGAAAATCCCCTCTGTCAGTCAGTGACTAACTCACTACTCAAAGGTTCACAGTGAACTGGGTGACAGTTGAGTGGCTGTGGCAAATGTCATGAGGAGATAGGCTGCGTCCAAATGTCAATGATGCGTCAAACCGTGACTCTTTTCCTTTACCAACGCAAAATGTCATCTATTGGAAAGAAAAACAACTAAAATGTGCTCATTATTCAAAATGAAATACAACCTGAAATGTTTGTAAACAGCAAACTACTCACATGAAAAATTAATCAGCAGCTCTACAGGTATCTGATTGCTGGAAATGTAAGATTTCCTTGTGACACAAATTCCACTGACCTCTGGCATCAATGAACGACCAACCACAATTACTGCTCTAACAAGTGTTACATCAAATCCAAATGGCTTGAATAATTGATCAATTATAGCTTTATTACATCCCACTCTGTCAGACACAGAGGCTGCTGGATGAAAGCAGTCTTTGACGCTCATGGTGTGAAGTTTGCATAGGGGGATGACATGACTGATGGGAATTGTGATTTGTCCTTTTAGTCTTTTTTAGCTCAGTAACAGATTTCACAGTGGAGCTCTGGTGTTACATCAGGAAAAAAAAAGATGCATTGGTGAATGTACAATACATAATTGTACAAAACCAAAAACAGAAAAGGACACAGCCACAGCTGATTGAATTATGAATGGATACATAAGTGATGTCTTCTATACACACTGATACTTATCCCTACACAGATGCATACCAACACACACACTCACTCAACAGCACAACCCGATAGTAGTCATTCATCTCCCCTCCAAAGACAGGCATGCACCAGCTACCAAATGGAGTGCATGGGTTAATTAAGTCTTGGAGGGGTTTGATATTTTTAGACGTCTAATTAATGAACGGAACGCCGGAGGACGGGCGCAAGCTGTGGTGAGATTTGTTTAATTTGGATTCACTGATAAACTGGATAGATTGTAAGGTGTCTCCCAACGAGGAGAGAAAAACACAGGCCAGGCAGCAGCAGCGTGAAAGACACACACAGTGTCCCAGCATGCAGACTTTTCAACATAGGCGTTCACCTTGACCTAAAGAGCCCACTAAGGTAAAGACAATGCGATTCACTGGTAATTATTTATCCAAAGGCTGCAGTGTGCAGTTATGGGATGCATTTTCAGGCCTGTTTTGATGGTTTTGTTGCTCCTCGGTGAAAATGACAGACAGGTCTTGTTCTGTTCAACGGTGTGTTTAATGGAGATGATGTAAAAGCCCTTTTGCGAGAAGGAGCTGAGGTTTGTGAGAGCTGTGTGAAAAATCACAGCTCGAGCGTGAAGATTCATATTCAACCTTTAATTCATTGAATTCTGTTCAATAAAGAGGAGAGAGCCAGGCCGTTAGGGGGAAATGATGATCTAAACTCTTTACACAGCTGTTAGAGGACTTCAACTTTGCCATTAAATCATGTCTTTGAAATGTCTCTTTACTTTCAACGCTGTGGTCTTGGATTCTATAGGAGGCCACGGGAAGGATAGTGTGTGTGTGTAGGGTGGTGGAGCTGCCAGCCCTCAGCCAATGCTCCTGCAGTGCAGCAGTGCATTTCATTGATTAACTCTGCGGCTCTATCTATACACAGCGCCTCTCCCACTAAGAAACCTAAGTCACTGCCATTAAGTAAAGAAATAGAGTGGGATAGACAGAGAGATGGAGAGAGGCAGGATGGATGGGATGTAATGTAGAGAAATGGCTCAGAGAGAGGCAGGAAAGCACAGTGTTAGAGAGCTCTTAAAGGTTCAGTCATAAGATCCCCTCCTCCCCACCACCGCCACCGCCAGCCTCTAGCCCCTCATTTCCTATCACAAGATTGCATGGATATGGTGTGTCTAAGAACAGGTGTTTCTGTTTTTTTTCTCCCTGTCTCTGTTTCCTCTTCCTGCTTCACAGAAGAAAATGAACAAACAGATTCCTGACCAGCTGACTGACTGAATATCTGCCACATGCCCACCACACACTCTTCCTCTCCCGTCCTTTCTCTTTCATGTGTAAACACCCACACGTTTAAGATTTAAACGTCTGTATGGTAATCCTGTCTCCACGTTGTTTATTTATTGACACTTCATAATATCAGATGTTGGCATCTAAGTGTAAATAGACTCTCTGTGGTACACTCAGCAGGAAGAAAATAAGGAGGCAGTGTATGTGAAAAATCTAACTATGCCAAGAAAATATCAGGTCTCAAGATTAAGTAGCAGTACAACAATAAATGCTGAACTTGAGCATATTAACAGCTGCATATGCTAACATGATGATAATTAGCACATGAATATTAGCATTTGATTTTGAGCACCAAGCAGAAAATAAAGCTACAGTAATATTGAAATAAATGTTCTGATAGCTATGTAGAAACATCGGTTTGATCAGCCAACTTTCTAAAGGAAGACGGGTTTCAGAAATTAATAGCTGTGTTCCACTTGAAAAATTACATATACACTCAGGAAAGACTATAATACTTTTACAGAGATGTGGCAACCTTATTTGGCATATGGACACATTGTCGGCCTCTATGATGGACGGGTTGTAGATTTACAAGCTCTTGCTGTCAGTGCTTACTGTTGTCTACCCTCTCGACCGTTTTTATTATTTTTATTTATTTATTTTTATTATTATTATCATTATTATTAAAGGGACAACGAGGAGTTTTGGAAAAGCGAAGCATTTTCACACTACATTTATGAGCCTCCACGCGCACCGTGAAATTCTTTGACCGGCGCAAGACAGACTCATGTTTTCATTCATCAAGAATTAAAGTCAGAGGTTCGAAGACGATCACATACCGTCGTAGTTCCGACCATAAACGGCGATTCTGCGGCGTTGTTCTCATAACTCGCCGCAAAACCGGCTCGACCAGCATTTCCGCCACCACTAATAATAGCAAAATAACGATAGAGACAAAACGATATATTTATCGAAAATGGGCCCATTAACAAGTGTGGGTAGCGTAGATTCATCCACATTAACGTGAGACTTTTTTATAACCAAACAGAAACTCCTCGTTGTCCCTTTAATTCTTTGTTTTTTCTCTTCCTCTCTTTCTCTCAATTTGTTGGTGGGTGGGTTGGGGGAGGGGTTTGGAGTTGTGTGTTTGTGTTTTCATATCTTGTTGAATTGAAAGCTGAAAATAAAATATTCTTAAAATACATAAATAAATGAAGCTTGATCAGCCTAATCACCAGGATGCATCTTTTGGGCACCATGAATGTCTGCACAAAATCTAGTAGCTATTTATTCAAACAGTCTGAGCACCATCCAACGGGTTGAAATTGCCACCACTTGATCCTCTCCACTACTGGAAATGTGGATTTTTGTGGCTGGAGTCTGTTTTTTCTGCTAGTGATTCCATCTATAACTAGTGCAGTGCAGCTTGGGTAAATGTTATTGACACCAGAACAAGGCAGAGTCTTTTCACTTGCCCTGTAACAGCCTGATTACACAACGGGTCTACGCAGCCAATGAGACCTATTGTGTTTCAAGAGGCTATTTCTTGAACTGAAATTCTCACTGTCTTATCTTTTATAGATAATACTCTAAAAATTGCAAACACACTATGGGGTCATCAAAAGTCAAACAAAGAAACACTGGCTGATATCAAAAGGGGTAAAGTGGCTAAAAAACTGTACAATTCATTGCCATTTAAACCCTTTAAACAGAGAAGACAGACTCAGCCAAAACACACCATAGTACAGCGGTTAAGCCCTCAAATCAAGGGGAATTGTGCACTTTTTGAAAGAAACATGAACTTCTACCATAGTTAGTTTATACCATGAGGTTTATTTTAAGATCGGGAGGGAAGTCAGATTTGACCTCTGAGGCCCGGGAGAGGTCAAATCCAAGATGGCCGCCAATAATATTCAAAAATGCCTATCGCTGGAGCCAAACACAGTAGAAAAACACTTAAGATGTCATTTCCCACTAATTTTTGGGTGCCCATTCTGTTGGTGATACCTTTGAGACCAATAGAATTCAAGAAAATGCATTTAGATCAATGTGGAGGTCAAATAATGCAGACATAGGGAGGTGAACGGTGCAAAAAGGTAGTTTATTTCCAAAATAATAGCCTAACAGTGATGATGATGTTAATAATGATGATAATAGTGCCAATAATAATAATCATTATCATAATAAGTTCTTTTTTTTAACTGATTTACTATTAACTCATTGGCTGCCAGCCATTTTCAGAGCAGAGAGCTGCATACTGCCAGCCGTTTTAGAGCATTTTTTACAGATCTTTCAAGACCCACAGAATATTGTGTTCATGTAAACACCAAAACTACCAAGAGAAAGAATAGACTCTCTTCTTTCATTAGGAAAAAAAAGTTTGTTTCTACCTTTTTCCATTCTTTAGTAAACGGCAGTAGAACATTGGCTGGTTTCGCCAAAAACACCTGTTTTTGACCAAAACACCTGTTTTTGACCAGAACACTGAGAAAACAAGCTTTTTGTGGAAAGAAACATGTCAAGCAGAACAGTGACTTTGAAGTTAATATACAACAGAAACAACATGTCTATAGACATCAATGGCAGCCAATGAGTTAAAGAGACACTGTCTCTCGGCTCTGTTCGTGGCACTAGTACACCACAGCCGCTTGTTACTCTCTCCCTGGCTCTCAGGCTCCGGTCCATTTGGTGCTCCTCCTCCTCTATCCTTGCCTGACTGAGGGCTGCCACCGTGCCCCTGGTCCACCGGTGAGGGATGAGGGGGACTGCCAACTGGGGGCCCACGCCCTCAGACCGACAAAAGCTTGGATCATGGGCTGACTTTCAAGAGATCGCAGCGAGGGAGCTGCTCTGCTACGTACAAAACCCTGACCCAGAATCAGGTCGTCTGCAAGTGATTTAGCACCAGGTTCTCCACAAACATGCGGTGCGAGATTGGAGAGGACCAGCGGACCACCATCCGGCCACGCGCCAACCCTGTCACCAACGGCTCTACTCGCTGTAATCAAAACCCGGTTGTCAGGGGGTTTCGCTAGATAGTAGGTAGGGACAGTGGGAATCTCGTTCATCCATTCATGTGTGTCACTAATTAGATGACGAGGCATTTGGCTACTGGGTCATACGGCTTTCCGTGTTTACCTGCACGTCAGGCGCCATCGTGAGTACTACGACATGATACAGCCCATACGGACCCATTTCTGCATCAGCAGCTGGTCCGCCACCTTCTATAATCATTACGAGCCCAAACTGCCCCCAGCTGACCGCCAGCCGGTGGGATGCAGCCAGGCGGGGTTCCCGTTATAGAGGGCCAGCCAGCGTCGTGTAGAGGTCCCCTCAGGGCACCAGCCACCCTTGCGGCCGTCCCTCATCCCTTTGAGGACCAGCTCGGCTCCTGGAGAGGGCCGTAGTCCTCAATCCTGGAACGGCCATACCTAAAACGTGACGTCAGCCGACTGCCTTCCACTGATTGGGCAGAGCGTTGTCACTGGAAGAGTCGTGAGCGCGATGTCCGACATGAGAATTCATCTGTACCGAGACCGTTGTTATTCCTTCACCCGAGTTAAATGATGCTGTGTGGAAAACCACGCTGTGGTCCGTAATCGAGGAACAGACAAGTGAGTTTGGAGCTGACGAGAAGATCGAAAATAGAGAGAGAAACAGTGTGGCCTTGCGATCCCCCCACCCCTGCTGAGGAGGAACTAGAGAACTCAGCTGTAATGGAAAAGCACCTTTACTGAGCCGTGCCGTGACTGTGTAGTGGAAAAGTGCCAATAGTTACTCCGTTTACCTGCACTTCATTAAATTTCTTCACTTTGACATTCAAAGTAGAGTTCTCAACGGGCCTGAAAATTACAACCCGACCTGCCCGGACCCGACAGAGCTCGATACACCAGCATTAGTTGTCTGGCCAAACCCAGCCCAGCCCAACAAAAAAAAAGAAAACTAAACTAAAAAAGTGACATGCTTTCTTTGCAGCGAGAGCAGATGGTGCCAGTGACGCAGCAGCACCTTATCAGTGGGTGAAACTGATTCAATTACGGCCACAAAAACATTGTGGTTTTTTGGAGATACACACAGCATCTCGTGCCAAACCAACCCGACCCATCGCCTTATTTGGGTTTGGGTTGAAATTGAGAACTCTAAGTCAGAGTACTGGGCGAAAGCACATTGTGTCAACTCCCCTCCATGGGCCTTCGCAATGCTTCCACACAGCGTCGGACACCACCCATCTCTCCGCGGAAAGAGGAGGCGACAGTATTATTAAATTGCAGATTTGCACCTTTACATAAATGCATTTTCTTGAATGTGTTTTGGTCAAAAACAGGTGTTTTTGGCGAAACCAGCCATGTTCTACTGCTGTTTACTAAAGAATGGAAAAAGGTAGAAACAAACTTTTTTTTCCTAATGAAAGAAGAGAGTCTACTCTTACTCTTGGTAGTTTTGGTGTTTACATGTTTACATGAACACAATATTCTGTGGGTCTTGAAAGGGTCTGTAAAAAATGCTCTAAAACGGCTGGCAGTATGCAGCTCTCTACTCTGAAAATGGCTGGCAGCCAATGAGTTAATAATAAATCAGTTAAAAAAAAGAACTTATTATGATAATGATTATTATTATTGGCACTATTATCATCATTATTAACATCATCATCACTGTTAGGCTATTATTTTGGAAATAAACTACCTTTTTGCACTGTTCACCTCCCTATGTCTGCATAATTTGACCTCCACATTGATCTAAATGCATTTTTTTGAATTCTATTGGTCTCAAAGGTATCACCAACAGAATGGGCACCCAAAAATAAGTGGGAAATGACACCTTAAGTGTTTTTCTACTGTGTTTGGTTCCAGCGATAGGCATTTTTGAATATTATTGGCGGCCATCTTGGATTTGACCTCTCCCGGGCCTCAGAGGTCAAATCTGACTTCCCTCCCGATCTTAAAATAAACCTCATGGCATAAACTAACTATGGTAGAAGTTTCATGTTTCTTTCAAAAAGTGCACAATTTCATGCTTAGCCGCTGTACTA
>NW_028220827.1:0-3069 GCF_045865225.1 Trachurus japonicus | reverse complement strand
ACCCTGTTGGAAGCACAGCGCTTTGACTCCACTGGTGCGCCTTGTTGTCATTATCTATATTTGCATCGAATTGTTTGGTCTGTGTAATCTCAGTAAACGGTGAAAGGTGATGTTCACACCTTCTCTTGTCAGATATTATACACAGCCACTAACACTTAGGGCAAACAAAGCAGCAGATCCTCAGGGCTGAAACGGCTGCGACTGAGACTCATGCGCAACTAACTGAAGAGTTGCCGATTAATTTCCCGTTGATTGACTAATCGATTAATCAGCAAATCTTTTTAGCCTCGCTAGATCCAGAGGCTGGATGGAGCCGGTGCCGCGGCTGGCTTGTGAGTTTATTAACAATGATCGCATTTGTTGTTCATTTTCTTTTTGAATAGCACAGACAATAAGCGAGATGAATGACAAGCGAAGATGCACAGTCGAATAAATAGAGAGAAGAAACAAAAGGTCGAGTGTTCCTTTGGCAGAGAGCTGGCTGCAGCAGCACCACATGACGGATGTGATTAGTACATTTGTCTCGAACAGTGTGTACCACATAAAGATGTACATCCTGTAAGGGGAGTATCAAAAATAACAGACAGCCATAAAGATGCTCTTGTTGAGAGTTGTTGTTAACAAAGACGTTATTGCATAAAATAAAAAAAAGGGGAAGTATTGGGTTTGTAAAAGCCTTATGGCTTCAGGATGACATTTTTAAAAAGGAGGGGGGGGGGGGGGGCTTTTTGACTGTGCACCTCTGGAAACATCACATGAAATCACACAAAGCGACGTCCAATGACATTTAAAGGGACATTGTGTAACTTCTCCCATTATCTATTTACGAAAATCGATTATTTGGTTCAAAAGTATGTTTTTCATTCATCAGTAATCCCCCCCCCATTAATAAACTGAAGTGTTCTGGTAAGCTCTGAATTAGCCGTTCATATCATTCATATCTACATGGAGCGGGTAAGCTCGGTGCTGGCTGCCATGTGGTGTCGCCATGTTTTTACGTTCAGTGGCAGCGTGACGGTAGGAAACCACGGAAACTCAGGTCGAGGTGGCGTCTGTGAAAAGTCACCGCGGTAACGCAGTGAGGAGGAATGGAGCGTTACACTGATGCTGCATTCACCTGCAGTCGGGCAGACGGCCGTCGGTAACAAACCAGATGTCATTTTAGTCACAGAAGTGGAGAGAAAGCCGGTAAAACGTGGGTCAGGTAAACAATACCACATCGCCATGACAACATATTGTCACGTGTATTGTTTTGCCTCGTACTGATGGACCACTTGTTTACATAGAGGCTTGTTTATGCCGTTACGTGCAGCGGCTGTCTGCCCTCTGCCCAATTTCACGTGAATGCAGCATGAAAAATACAATTGAGTTGCTTGTGATATACAACCGCAACGCGAGAGGAAGAGGAAAACTACAGACTACAAGTTGCTCAGGCCCATTACACCCGACAGCTTCACTGTTCATAATCTATCACAGGCCACATGTTAGCCACCTCCTCTCCTCTTCTCAGCACTTAACACATCAGAGCACACCCCCCCCACCCTGCCTCCTCACTGCTGTGGGCCCCCACTGCCTTCCAGCTGCCCAGTCGGAGCGAGAATAGGCATTTAGAGTCGGGGCTCTATCCTCAGCATTGCAACTGGCTGTCCCATTGCTCATTCACGCTGCCTCTGCATTAAATTACATGTCCTCTTTAGACAGCCCCCGAGAAGTTAAGTAGCGTTCAAAAGCCCTCTTCTTCCTCTCCCTCCCTCCCGGGCCTGTAGGACTCTCCAGCGTCTTGCTCAGCAGGGCTGCGGGGGCGTGACACGAGGTTTCAGCTTGTCAACAATTCCACGGTGCCCTTCTGATTTTTCTCACTTTTAAGTGCACATTTCAGTCCCCGCGGGGGTTCGGGCCTTTTGAGTTGGCATCCACCCCGCCACCCCACCCCGACACCCTCCCTCCTTCTCCCCTCCTCCGCTCTTCCACTCCTCCAGTCTTGTACAGCAGCTTGTGCTACATTGATTCACTGGTGTCGATACAAGCAGCGTTTTTTGAGCTCTAATTTTAGCTGCGCCGCAAGAGGCTGGTGTGGAGGATATTGATGCTGGATGTCAAGAGTCGTGACGCATTTTCATCTCAGAAAATGTGCTTCACAAGAGTGCTCAGGACTTTGATGCCTTCTCCATTTTGACTGAGCGAGTCTGGGATACTGGGCTGGTTCAAAAGGATGCTGCCATTGTATGGTTTGAGCAGCGGTGCTGTTAAAGTTGGGGTGGCGTAGGCAGCGGCTGGAAATGCCTTCTTGTGTTTTAGAGGAAAAAAGTGCACACTGTTATGGTGGTATGGATAAGTCGGCATAAGACAGGTGTTCACAATCTGTACCAGCATGAGGAATTAAAGCAAGACAGCTATAAGCTTGTTGGTGCGTGAGCGCGTATGTATGTGTATGTGTATGTATAGGGGAGGGGATTGGGCTGGAAGCCAGAAAGCAGGGTGGGTACACAGTGTGACTGCACATGTTCCCTCACCACCCTCCCGCTCCTGCAAGTCTCTGCATGTTTTCTTTTCTTTTCTGCTCTCCCACCGAGGGCTGAGACAGTGGAAACACATCCACCAAATACATTTAGAAAATGCAGATGACTTGATTGTGGTTCAATTAATTTTAATTCATAGAGTCTTTTCACCCTTTTGTTTTTCTCTGAAGTGCAACGCTGATGTGCGTGGGAGCCGAAAAAATGAAAAACAATACACAGATAAAGACGTCAAAATGCAGCTCCGATTTAAAATGGAGCGCTGGTTTAATAGTTTTTCCCATAAATAGGAACAATAAAAAAAGAAAAGAACACATTTGATAATCTGGCATGAAGCACAAGCTCCAGTCACTGTAGCTTCAAAAAAAAAAAAAAGCATCAACAGTAAAAGCACAACATCAGAATCTGGTGTGAATGCAAGGTAAAGGACGATAACGTGCAGCAGGATTGATCATGTGGAAAAAATAAAAGCTGGAATTCTGGCCAGTGTCGGCATCTGTGAACTTTATCTTTCTGATGTCCGTCTGTCAGTGAAGTCTCAACGCACGTTGCA
>NW_028220826.1:0-727 GCF_045865225.1 Trachurus japonicus | reverse complement strand
GGGACAACGAGGAGTTTCTATTTGGTTATAAAAAAGTCTCACATTAATGTAGATGAATCTACGCTACCCACACTTGTTAATGGACCCATTTTCGATAAATATATCGTTTTGTCTCTATCGTTATTTTGTTATTATTAGTGGTGGTGGTAATGCTGGTCGAGCCGACCAGCGTTTCTTTACTTTCGGTTTCGTGGCGAGTCATGAGAATAACGCCGCCGAATCGCCGTTTATGGTCAGAACTACGACGGTATGTGATCGTCTTCAAACCTCTGACTTTAATTCTTGATGAATGAAAACATGAGTCTGTCTTGCGCCGGTCAAAGAATTTCACTGTGCGCACAGAGGCTCATAAATGGAGTGATGAGAGAGTTTGAGGATTCTGAAACATTTAGAAAAATAAATACCTGAGATTCTGCACTGATTCTAGGCCAGCAATGAAACTTAAAGGTATAATGTGTAGGAATTACCCCATCTCGCGGGGAACGTATTCTTGATGTTGCATTCACGTGAAATCGGGCAGACGTCAGACAGACAACAGACGCTGCATGTAACAGGATAAACAAGCGTCTATGTAAACAAGTGGTCCGCCAGCACCAGGCAAAACAATACAGGCGTGACAATATGTTGTCATGGTGATGTCGTATTGTTTACCTGACCCACTTTTTACCGTCTTTCCCTCGTGGAGTAAAATGACGTTCGGTTGGTTTGCCAAATAAGTTTTAATAAT
>NW_028220825.1:0-16876 GCF_045865225.1 Trachurus japonicus | reverse complement strand
TCCTATAAATTCTGTAATATTCGCCTATCCAAGGCGTACCCAAAGTAAATTGAATGCTGTTCTTGAACTGTTTGGAGAATATGGATGGGCTTGGTCTCTTTTGAAAGGTATCACTCTGAAGTTTTTCCCCAAACTGAAATAATCACTATAAGTGCTACTATCATTGAGTAATCTAAGTGGGAGCACACTGAATTAGAATGTTTTTATTCTCGCCTGAATTTTTTTGTTGCAATCAGATGCCTGAAGATGAGTGTAGCTGAGAATTTTAGCTGGAAAACACAATGGGACTACAGCATGAAGCCTTACCTGGCCCCAGTTCAAATTTGATAACAATCCTGCTAAAAATGAGTATTTTACACATGTTTTTCTAAGTGTATATCTAGGCGTTTTCCTAAAGTTGCCATTGACAAACAATACATGCGCCAAAGTGCAGCTTTTGCAAAGTTACGCATGAAAATGGCGGTGCTGCCTTTTCCCAGGGACCGTGAATGCAGCACATCGTTCGTTTCGTAATTTCATTGGCTATTCAATGCTACAGTTGTCATCGGGATCTGTTTCTATTGGCTGAAGCCATTCAGCGCTGTCGGAGGGGATGTTCCTCATGAGACACAGCCACTCATTCGCTATTGCAGGCGGCAGCCGGAGAGAGGGAGCTTGTGATTGGTCGAGTGAGCTGAAATTTCGAAAGGTCAGAGGGCAGCGCCATTTTGTAAAGTGAAATAAACATTGTTTTCATGTAAACGCCGGACTTATGAGGAGAAATAAACGGATTTACTGGATATACAATGCGTAATTTCATAAGATGCAGCAGCGGGATGAGGTTATCTACCGGTACAACCGTGTGTTTTGGACTAAATACTTTACTGGATTGGATTTACTGGACTTTTCTGAATGTAACGACACCAAGTTTGTGGGGAAACCCTGTGATCCTGAGCCTGCCCTGACACAAATCGTGAGTTATATCGGCTTTTTACGAACTTTGTTAGCATGTTTATAGTCTGATTCGAGTGTTGCTGTGATGATTATATTTAGGAATGGTCGGCATATCTTTAATCACAAGAGTTTTAGCTTTCCAACGATATGTGGCATGACTATTTCAAGTGACTGGTGACATCCTCTGTGACACCTCCCTGATTAAAACCCCCCCGACGGCCCGCCGGCGGGCCGTCGGAGTGGCAACAGGTTAAAGCAGAAGTAAGTGATATATTTGTGTTAATATAAGTCTTAAATAGTTATATCTTCCGACAGCAATCACTTACATAGAGTGTTTGGTCTGAAACACGGGTCTGTCAGTCACTCTGCTCTGCTCTGAGCCGAGGAGAAAACATTTATCGTATCCTACAGTTTTTATCCAATGAGGAGAGAGAACGGCATGCAGGGCTGTGTGTGCAGCCAAGGGATGCCGTGAATGTGGTGACGTAGGGACGAGGACTGTTATGGTGCGTTCAAGGAAACTCGTAACTCGTGTTTTTCCGACCTGTGAAGTGGTACCAGTTCGATCTGGTACGAGTTCACGGGTCGGAAGTTACGAGTGGCCGTTATAGTGACTTTCACAGGTAAAACAGGTCGGAAAAACACTAGTGGGTTGTCTGGAACGCTACAAAGTCGTAAGTTGTGACTTGAAGCTGTAATTTACGGTTTCAAAAGCCTGCCTGGAACGCAGCATTAGCCGAAACGACCGGATCGCTTACTTCTGCTTTAAACTAAGGTGTGAATAAAGCATTTTAAAAAGACAACACATAAAAATTGGAACACTTAATGTACACACACAGATAAGAACTTTTAAGAAAATGTGATTTTGATTTGTTGACGTGTTTTCAGAGGTTTTTGAGTATTACTGTACATGTCAGGGTCATGATCATCAGCTGTATTGTGCTTCACATAAAGTCAGTAGCTCCAGTGAACATCTTATCTCTGTTACCCAGTATTTTTCTTCTATATCCATTCTTTGCATTGTAATTGGAAATCCAAGGCCAAATATTCAAATATTTATATTCTCTCTATGTGAAAATCTGCTGTTGTTGAGCAAATGTTAAGACAAGGACTAAACTTTCAATACACAGTCAGAAAACCTCCCCAGTTAAGTTCATTCATTAGCATTTTGGCCACAGATGAAGTCCTGCTTGGTATTGATATGTAAGACATTTTATACATTTTCTAGACAGGTATACTCTATACAGTGATAGGAGCAAAACCGAAGTTAAGTTACTAAGAAATGAAGTGATGTCAGCACACTGGCATCTTTGACTATACTTCATTTAGCAACTTTTTGTGATTGATCTGAATCCTAAAAACACCCCATAGGATCAGTGTGTGGTCTGGAACTGGGGGCTCAGTATGTGTTGTTATTCCTTCACTTCAAAGCAGCAGCTTGGATCCTCTATTCTCCTCAGTTCAAACTGCAGCTGGAAGTCTGTAGCCTGAGAGATTCTTCACTGCAGCGTCTTGTCTGCTTAGTTCAGCGCTCCAGCACCTGGTGCACAGCTTTGGTGCCTTATCAGGGAGGAGAAACTCTTTCTGCTCTTTGTGTGTGTGTGGGATCCTGTATCATGAATCATCCAAATCACATGTTACCTCTCCAAGCCCTTCATTCATGCCAAACTGAGACCATCAGTTACATTTCATTTCAGTCTTTTTTGTACATTCACTGATACTGATCATGCAAAAGTTGATTTTTCCAGTTTTGCATGTCAGTTCCCTTCTTTGAATTGGTGTGATGTGATGAATTAGGAACAATGAAAATCTTCTAAAACTCTGCTATTATTTCAATTATGTGAAAATTGGCACAACACGTCTATTCTTTATTCCAGCAAATGTGCCTTAATTGAGATTCTTTGTCTTCATCTATCGCCCATTTAATCCTATTTACATATTATCCCACTGGTTTGTGTTGGCTGTCAGGGGGCCAAATCTAAAATGTCTCCCTTTATTGTGAAAATAGGCCGCAAATCTTTTTCATACTGAGCAGTTATTGGACTCTAACGTGATTTCCCTTAAGAAGAAAAGGCCCCAGCTGACTTTTATGCAGTAATATTCAGGGAAGCGGCTCAGAATATAAATGACTGCTGAATCCATGTAAAGGTATTATGCTAAGCCTGTTCAATACCCCTTGAGAAGAGGACATGAGAACAGGCTGAAATAGTGAACTCAAGACCATCACAAACTGTAGTCAGGCAGCTGTTGCAAAGGGAAGACAGAGGCTCCACAGTGCCAGTATCGCTGTGTTTTTCTGTTATATTGTTTACTCTGCCTACCCCCAACAGAAAGGTCAGAGGTCAAATGTAGAACAGTGGGAGGTTTAGTGTCTTGATCAAAGGAGGCCTCAGCAGGGTAACTTCTCATTTCAATGTTGCTGCTTGTCAAAACTACAGCAAATCCATTGTTAATTTAAAGGTGCCATAATTTAAATATCTGTCCTGTGTTTTGTTTACAATGTTGATCCACAAGAGGTTATACGGTATTTGTGATTTTAAGCACCATAGACCATCTACGTGTAGTTTTACATCTCCTCTCTCAGGCTTCTCTCTGGAGCTCTAGTAACAAGAGGTCGATGTCAACCAATCAGTAGGTTGTGAGCCTCTTTTCTGATTGGCTGACTGTTTTAAATGTGTATTTCATACAGTATAAGCACTCAGAGAAACCAAATCCTGCAAGGTTGGATGGTGGGTCCAGGTGGGTGGGGCTTGGTGACTGTTGTGACATCACAAAGTACAGAAGTCCTGACAACTGATTTTAAAACTCTGTGCAGAACTGATTTATAATCCAAAAGACAGGCAAATCATGTGAACGTAGGGCATCTGTTCACCTATCTACACTTAGCTGTTGAGTCTACACAACAGTTCTCTTGAGTACTCTTTGTTCCTATAAAAAGTGATCCCAGTGACATTTGTGGATTATCCAGAGTAACCAGGAGACTGATGGAGAAAATTTTACTAATTAATACACCAATTAGTGCAATTAAAGGCCTCATCAGCATCACTGTGTATGTTTAATAAATCATGCTGATTATGAGGAACATTAAGCAGCTCCTATCCCCATAGTTAACAAAAATAACATGGCTCTGGTAGACAGTTGTGCGAGAAGCATTTTAAGTGGCTTGCAAAATGTCAAATTTAAATACACTGAAAAATACAGGCAATCAAGCCAAAAAAATAAAACTTGGTAGTAGTCTTTGAAATCCATATTGTTTGAACTCTTTAAGGGTCTGATCCCAGTTTAGATCAAACACTTGTGTGAGCTTTAGTCAGTGTCACCCAGCAGCAGAGTCTATAGCTGCTAGCTCCAACAACATCATTACTGATTATTAAATGCTCATCAGACGAGGATGTGAGGGAGTAACCAGAAGGAAATGTATGACTCTGCAGCTGAGTCTGTTGTAATGAAGTTTGTCATCAACATGCCTAAGCCACTGATGGAAATGGAAGGGGGTTTGGGCGGGTGGGGGGCCTGAATGATTAATTGATTTTTCACACAAATAGCTATTGATTACCACTGACTCTCACTTTTTAATCTAGTGCTCCCTGAGATATCCCTACTTTAATTTAGATGAGTAATATGGGGTCTTTACAGTGAGCACTCATGTTTTATCCAGATTACTTATATTCCCAGAAACATCACATTTAATTTGCTCCCTATGTATGCCTCAGCAGAAACCACCTCTGCCAGCAAAGTCTTTTAATGTGAAAATCTGTGTCCACTGAGTCGGAATAAACCCACATTTGTTGGTGTCTGAGTCCTGTTAGAAAGAGTCTTGATGTTTTAGATTCTTCCACCGATCTGAAGACTGAGACACGGACGCACACATCTGCCCGATACTAAGCCTATAGCGGGCTAGCAGACTGCCACCCAGAGCACGCACATATTTCAGTGCAACATCCCATGAAACGCTGGCTGGGGCAAACACACCTGCTGCCAAAAGCTGTGGACATGGACCATAGGGATTTGGTGCTTTGAGAAGAAAACAGAAGGCGAGGGAGAAGTTAACTCTGCTGTCATAAATCTTCACCAGCACTATGAACACTGGCTGACTCATGATTCGTTTTGGGTGCATCCTGTCTCTGCTACAAAATCTATAAGTTCAAATTTTATGACCATCTGTAGGTTTGTGCTGATGTGCATCTGTGTATTTATCTCTGTGTGGGGGGTTATTACCTGGAAATTAGACTTTTCTTCTTAGTCTCTTTCAGGACACTCAAATGTGGTTTGCTCTTAAAGTTTATAAGGGTTTATGAAATTACAGTACTGTCCCCAGACAGTGATGTGTAGCATCTCTGAATGTTTGACTGGCAGGTTCATATCATGGTTTAAATGAAGGAAATTTTGTTTTATCACAACTTGGGTCAAGTGGAAATGAAGAAATGAGCAGTGGGAAGAGAGGTTGGATAGAGGTAAAACTAACAGTGAGTGCACATAAAAAGAAAAACTAAATGTCATAAACTATTGTATATGTTCATAAGTATGTTCAAGTTTGATAGCAGCTATAATGTTGCACAGCTCAATCCTGGTGTGCATTGTGTATTCATCCACACGCAAAAGTAGATCCAACACAAAGACTGTTAAAGCAGAAGTAAGCGATCCGGTCGTTTTGGCTAACTTCTTGTCAGCCGATGGAGTTAGCAGTCCCCGGCTGCACACACAGAGAGGACCGCCCCTTTATGCCGTTCTCTCTCCTCATTGGATAAAGGTTGTAGGATACAAGGAAAGTTTTCTCCTCGGCTTACAGCAGGGCAGAGTGACTGACAGACCCGTGTTTCAGACCAAACACTCTATATAAGTGATTGCTGTCGGAAGATATAACTATTTAAGACTTATATTAACACAAACATTCCACTTAATTCTGCTTTAGTAATGTTGGCTAGAAACACAGTATTCGGATATTTTAGGAAATCATTTAGTCTTCTCTTGAAGCGAAATTTGTGAGCCATGTGTTAAGATCCATGTAAGAAGAACTCTGAGGCTTATGGACAAGCAACATGAATAATTATGCAAAACCCTAGATCACATTTAGTGTCAAATCCCTTGGTAACACTTTATTTTAAGGGGTCCTTGTTCCTGTGTATCTACCTAATTAATTACAGTGTAATTACCTATGTAACCGTATGTAATAACATGTACTTACATTGTAAATACATAGTGTATTTTGGTGTACTTACAGGTCCTTGTTACACTTGTAAAAAGAAATGCTTGTGCAAAGAGAGAGGCCACTTTGGCATTTCTTATTACAAGTGTAACAAGGACCTGTAAGTACACCAAAATACACTATGTATTTACAATGTAAGTACATGTTATTACATATGGTTACATAGGTAATTACACTGTAATTAATTAGGTAGATACACAGGAACAAGGACCCCTTAAAATAAAGTGTTACCAATCCCTTTGTTGTCTGATGCTAATATTCTTAAAATTCTATCTTATATTTGCATCTTTGTATTCCACGTCCGTTCTTCCTCTTTGTCTCACTACATAAAGGCCACAATGCTTCCAACTGTGAGAGTGAATGTTGGCATTAAACTGTCTCTGTGAGGTGTGGAGTCGACCAAGTGTAGAGTACCACAGTGTTCATAAGTAGAAACGTACTGGAACATTGTCCAAGATGTTGTTGGCTGTAGTCTGTTTCAGAGAATTTATTTACAATAAGACAAAAGCAAAAGGAATTTCAGCCCTGTTTTAGCCACATTTATTGTGCAGGCATATATTGCAAATGGCCTTTTTTAACCTTTAACCTGAAACACTTAAAAATTAAAGAAATCACGCAGATATTGATGGAAAGGACATCAATTCAATCAATCACATTCCTGTACATGTGGTCTATAGCTTAAAACAAGATTCAGTATTGTTTTGTTTTTGTATTATTGTTCCCTAAGTGATGATTAATTATAGTTCAATTATGTTTGAGTAAAATATAGTGTAAATTAACATTTTGTAGGGCTCTGCAGAAGAGGAGAAGTTAGTAATTAGTTTCATGCACATGCAACAGTAATGAAGTTGGGAGATGAAATGGTAAAACATGGACTCGCTGGGAGCTTTGCTGGCAGGCTGCAGGTCAGGAAGTGAAGAGGATTGTGCTGTCTCACTTATTTTTCCCTCCTGAGAGCAGTAAGAAAAAAAAATGCCTCAGAGAAAAACATTACAACCCAGAGATAAGAAGAAGCATCATTATTTACATGGGCCAGATTCCTCCCTCTCTCCTCCTACTGAGGAGTCGCCCGGTTCACGGTGACTCATCAAAACACCAAACTCACACAGGCAGGGATAAAGAAAGCGTGTGATAGACGAAAATGCCACTTTGCTGGTGCCATCCGCCATGCGTCATCAACACAACAGATCCATTAATGTGATGTTCGAAAGCATGTTTTAGATACAATACATTACTTTATCACCACGTGTCCTGATCAGTGCACATGTGACACAAAGAGTCCATGGTCATCCAGCAAGCCCTCGTCTTGTGTTGTCACGGTTTTAAGTCATTTACTTCTTCATGTGAACAAAATATCTATTTTTCTACTGTGTATTCCTCTCCTACAGTATAAGTTGCTTAAGATAAAAGCGTCTGGGAAATGTAATGTAATAATATTTTAATATTAAATATCAAAGAAACTTCCAGGAATAACCAGTTCATTTCCACTGTTCTACAGAAAACATCCCACCACTTTGAAATAAATGAAAATGAATCTGAAGTTTCAGAGTGAATTGGGACACAAGGGGGAACTGTAACAAATGACAAAAATGAATGATGGTAAATTAACATGTCTGTACTGAATCTGCCAATCCACTGGAGATACGTATGTCACTGAATAATTGAAAACTTTGACCCTCTAGTGGCTCTAGATGAAGAGTCAGCTGATCAAATGAATTCAACCTTTGAAGAACATGAGTGTCTGTTGAGACAGCACTGTCTCCCAGAAAAACAACAACATTCGTAAGCTGTTTGGGCAACATGTTGTACACACACAGGCACCATTTTAACAAAAAAAAAAAGTGCTTCATCTATGGGGACGCAGGAGGTAGAGATCGTCGGCCAGTGACTGGAGGGTTTGGCAGTTCAAAGCCCGCTCCATCCCAGTTGCTATTGTTGTGTCCTTGTGACCTTACCCACCGTATGAATGTTAGGTGGCACACATTGGCAGCCTTGCTTCTTTCAGACTTCCCCACGGCGGCATGGCTACCACCGGTGTGAATATGAATAATGGTTTGCGTAAAGCGCTTTGGGTACTATGAAAAGTGCTATATAAATCCAAGCCATTATTATTATGTATGGTCAGGCGGGGGGTGGAGTGAAAGACCAGAAAAGCATCTTACTGAAAGTAGCCTACTGCCCAAGAAAATCACTTTGGTTAAGGTCAGGACTGGTCTTAATAAAAATGGACCTTTGCTTGTTGAACTAGTCTTCCTAGTCTAAAAAATAGACCTGGTTATATACATTTTGTAGAGTTGACAAATGTTTTCAGCATTTTTAAGAATCTTGAAAGTTAACAGACAACCAAATAAAATACAATTGCGTTTAAAATTGCCAGTTACACCAGGTTTAAAGACGAAACCTGAGACAAAATCCAGCCAGATGTTGAACAGCTCAGCTCCCAGATGTCCTGTGTTTGCTGAAGGAACATACTGTAGTAGAATAAATGATTTTTTTTTTACGTAAAACTGCTTTATTTGTAAACTGGGTTGGACCAATACGGCCACCTGAACGTCTGGTTCACAGGGAAAACATCCAACATCAAAGCAAAGGTCAGGAGCTATCTTGGAGTCCAAACCAGGAGACAGTGATACATTGAATACTATGAGCTTTTATAATACGTAAACATATCAAGGCTTTGGATATTTTTTCCCATCAAACCAAGACTGTGATCTCTCTCTAACCTCATCAATTCTCCCAAGTGCTGAAATGCTCAGGTAAAAATAGTGTAATATTGCAGCAGGTGCTGTGAGTGGATATTGAGATTGGTGGAAAGCAATTGAAAAGCAAATACACTCAGTATCATCTTCAGTGGCACTGACTGACTGACAAAGTTGCAATCCATACAGCTGCTGGCAGTGCAAAACAATCATGCACTTCTTTGTCATTTTTGTTTTGACTAAACAATAAAGGATTTGAATGTTGTTCCAACAAAATGAGCATTTTCTGTTTTGGTAAGTGATGCCGCAGGTAATGTGACTTTATTCTGTGACCTGATCAGACTTTTTTCAAGGAGTGATGTCTTGAACTGAATGGAACGACAAAAACAATTATTTGGCTTATGATCATTTCTAAAAAAAATCTAATTTTCCATTATGTAACTTTCTCAAAACATCACTTTGAACCACCGCAACAGCAGATGTTTTTTTTTTTTTGTTTAGTTTAAAAAAAATAATTGTGACAGCCCTGTTATCCATGTCCTGTATACACCAACTGTCTAATTAGCCCCCGTCCATCTTCACTATCACTCCTCTGAGCATATACCTCAAAAAGCAGAGATAACAACTTCTAAGTACAAAAGCCCACACAGATCACAAACACAGCCACAGTACACATTTGTAAATTGTTTATGCCTCTACTGTGCTTCGCTAACAGCTGCAGGAATAAATTAACTGTCAGCCATCCAAGATGAATGGCTTCTTTTCCCAGATGGGCCGTGGGATCCATGGCAACAGCTCCACCACCTTTTAAAATGCTGTTGTGTTTTTCGGGTCTGATTTACAGTACTCATCTGGGCTCAGTCCTCCTGCCATTACACTCTAATTAGACTTCAAGAAAATCTTATAGCAGAAGTAAGTGATATATTTGTGTTAATATAAGTCTTAAATAGTTATATCTTCCGACAGCAATCACTTACATAGAGTGTTTGGTCTGAAACACGGGTCTGTCAGTCCCTCTGCTCTGCTCTGAGCCCAGGAGAAAACTTTTCTCGTATCCTACAGTTTTTATCCAATGAGGAGAGAGAACGGCATAAAGGGCTGTGTGTGCAGCCAAGGGACGCCGTTAATGTGGTGACGTAGGGACGAGGACTGTTATGGTGCGTTCAAGGCAACTCGTAACTCGTGTTTTTCCGACCTGTGAAGTCGTACCAGTTCGATCTGGTACGAGTTCACGGGTCGGAAGTTACGAGTGGCCGTTATAGTGACTTTCACCGGTAAAACAGGTCGGAAAAACATGAGTGGGTTGCCTGGAACGCTACAAAGTCGTAAGTCGTGACTTGAAGCTGTAATTTACGGTTTCAAAAGCCTGCCTCGAACGCAGCATTAGCCAAAACGACCGGATCGCTTACTTCTGCTTTAACAAAACACAAATGTCTTGTCCAGCTGAACTGCTGCCAGCGTGACCTGTTGTTTGCTCAACTTTTGATTAACAAGAATTGTTAAATCTGGCTGCAACAAGAAAATTATTGTTTTTTTTTAAATAAGGTAACTTCTGGCCAGGTTTCAACCTATAGAGGTCAGACACTATTACATTTTTACAACAAAATACACCAAATTTAAATAGTTTGACTAAAATACCAAGAGTTGGACCAGAATCAATCGACAACACTACTTCATACCCAAATATATTTGTTTTCAGCAGAAAAAAGTGGTTTGGGGGTTTAGTTACTCTTTAAAGGGTCTGAATGGATGGACCTACTCTTATTATTATGTCAATTGAAAACAGTTTACAACACAGAATAGCCTAATGAAGCTGAGGTAAAGTTCGAAATGTGAAATAGCTCTTTGTTTTATTCAATGCAAATAGATCCCTTGAAAAGCTGCTGGTGTCATTTTAATTGGAAAGATGTGAATTTTGTTAATTTGTCTAAGTTAAATTAATCCATGAGGCGATTGACTCTCTGTTCACAGAGAGAAGCAATGAGCCTGGATCTGTTCAAACCAGTGCTGGCCTGTTAGTTACATGTCACATCCCCTCCCCACAGGTGAATGTAATTGTGTGCTGGCTGATATGGAGGTTGGTGTTGTAACTTTGGTTCTCCCTGATGTTACACAGTGCTTTACATTTCACTACTTCTCACACTCCTCCTTCAGACTTCTGTTTCTCCCCTTGACACCTCTGGCAGGCTGGACTGAAGCTTGGCACAAACAAAATGGCCACTCAGGTTCATTTATGTAGCCAGAGACTGAGAGCTTGTTAGCCTGTGGATATTATTCCTGATTCCTGCTGCCTGTGCACTTTCGAAAGACTTCCTACCGCTGCTGAGTTAAGATACACGACCTCAATACAACTAATGTTAACAATTCTCTTTATTTTCAATCTACGCTGTTGTAATACAGCATACATCACATTTATTTGCAGTAAAAAGTACATTATAGTTATATACTATAGTAAGCAAGTAAAAGTTTACTATAAGGATTTCTAAATAGCTTATAGTTGTGTCATTTGTTTGGTTGTTAATATGATTTAATAAATCATAAATAAACAACAGCTGAATGTGTTGGGAAGATACACTGTTGTTGTACAACACCCAAATACTGTAAAATTCATTTAGAGTTGTGTACCCCGAGGGAGGAAACCACACTCATGCATCCTTGCAACAACCCAAACCTCCCTAATGAAAACTTTGAAAACAGAAAAACTTTGCAGAAAGTAAGGACAATTTTTGTTTGCTAGATTATGTCTGCCAGAACGTTGTGGCTGTATATGGTTCTTGAGTCTCTTGTCTGTTAAATGAATAAATTGTTAAATTGCCAATATGCTTCATACTTCAATCATCCAATCCACCAAACAAAACCAACCAAGAGTTGAAGGCATAATAAGCTGTTTGGCATTGGCAGAGCAGTTTGGCAATTTTTTCATGGGTGCAACCCACATACTCGGCTCTGCTACTCATCCTTCAAATACATGTTTCTTACAAATGTGGCACCATTTAAAAAGGGAAATAAACAGGCTTTCCAGTGGTATAGGATTTATTGCCAAGAAGCATTGTTACAACAAAGAAATAATCTATCAACCACAAATTTCCCTACTTTTTGTGCTACATTTATATATGAATGACATGTCAGACTGTATACTGACACACACTGACAAAGACTGACCGTGGAAACCGGTCTGTGGTAGTAGCCTGTACCAGAGGCATTAAAGCTATCAGAAAGACAATGAGTTTTGCTGGCTTCTTGTTCTTTTAAAAAATTTTGTTAGCCGAGCACCTCCTGACTGTTTCTTTTTTTCTTAGACTGTATACTGGACACATGCTGCCTCCCTCTCAGTAGTCAGGGTTCAGTTGAATGGCCTGACCGCCTGAAAGAAGGAAATTGTAGGAATGCTAAGGATGGATTTGTGCAACACATGGTAAAAGTGCAACAAAAAGAAAAAAAAAGGGGTAAATGTGAGAGTAAACATGCAAAGAAGTCATATAAGGGTGAGGTCAATTACTGTGTAGATCATGGACAACATGGAGGAGGTAGGCTACAAGAGGATGAAGGTTGAAATGCTGGAAAAGGGCCCAGATCACCAGCCGGTAGAAAACCTGATGGTCCTGATGGTCTCCTAGTGCAGAGAAAAGACTAAAGTGGAGGTCAGCCACTCATCACAGAGGTCATTTCAGACGGTCAGTTCTACTCACCAGAGACAGGCAATCGAACTGTAACAAACGGCTTCTTTGTTTTCTACTTTACTTTCTCATGCGGAAACAGTTCTTTTGCTTTTTGTTCTTTTTTATGTTCACTTGTCTCTGCACTGTCCTGTACCTCAGGATTTACAACAGTTCATTTTGAGGATGCCAGAGAAAGGCAGGGTTACTGAGGCACTTCATTTTGGACTGATTAAAGCTCATGGTTTCACCTGTTCTCCGCTCAGACAGATGTTTTTCTTTAACACATTTCTTACTGCTAATGCACTTACGCAACTGATCCTAGAATTTAAAGCAGCTCATTTTATCTGATAGTAGCGAGAGTTGATGGGTCGACTTCTCTCTGCTTAGGCCAGCGTTTCTCAAACTGTTTTCAGTCAGGGCACCTTTCAAAAGTGCATAAAATCTCACAGCACCCCTGTGTAAAATATAATTCAAAATGACACCGCATAGCCTAAATGTAAATGTCCTGTTTATTTAGACGGGACAGTATTACAGTATTTATGCATAGGTGCCTCTGTAGCCTACATATGCACGCACACACACGCACACAATAATCCGCAATGTGAGAGGAAGAGAGAAAGGTCTACATGCGTTCATATGAATATCCACCGGCGTCTCCGCTCCGTTCTCACTCCGTTGCAACAATCAGAGAATTTCCACCGGTGGAAGAGGAGAGAGGAGGCTGTGACTCACCATCAATGTGAGACGTGAGCCTGGTACGACGCATTTTTTTCATAGCGTCCGGTGGACACGGACCCTACTGCTCTGAGTGCCCGTGACCAACGGCCGTCTCTCTCTCTCTCTCTCTCTCTCTCTCTCTCTCTCTCTGAACGCTGCTGAAACGAGCCGCCAGCGCCGCTTGATATAGGCCTACCTACTGTATACAGGGTTGCCAACTCTCACGCATCTGGCGTGTGTCACACGCTTTTAGGTCCTGTCTCACGCTCTCACGCCACTCAAACAATTCTCACGCCAAAATCAAGCGATTTGGCAAAAAAAAAAAAAAAAAAAAAAACAATTAAAGCAAGCTTGGCACTCATCAATAGGCTGTCTGGTTGGTGTGCGCGATGCTTATCCGCGTGTCGATTGGACGGCTGCTCAAGCCTGTGATCACAGCACAGTAGGACGGGGAGTTGTCCACCAACAGCGGCACGGTGCTGAAGCCTGGACCCGACTTGGTCCGAATCCGATGGCCAAAAAAAAGAGGGAGAGAGCGAAGCCCGAGACACAACCTGACCTGACCGAGTTATGTTTTCAGACTGAACGCGGCTCGAACTGACGCCTGCGGTCGGGCTGGTTGGGCCAGTCCGTTGAAAACTATAAAATCAAGATGCAGACTGGGTAGCACAAAAGTACAGCCAGGCAGCTCAGTCCAGAGAGCAGAGGAGAGAGAGACAGCGCAGCAACAGGTGTGTGTGTGTGTGTGTGTGCGTGTGTGTGTGTGTGTGTGTGTGTGTGTGTGTGTGTGTGTGTGTGTGTGTGTGTGTGTGTGTGTGTGTGTGTGTGTGTGTGTGTGTGTGTGTGTGTGTGTGTACGTCTGTGTACTTGTGTGCGCAACTGCGCATGCATGCACGTGGGCCATACCTGCAAACTCCGAATGGGTAGAATGTTTATTACAGAAGAGAAACACACATTTCAGAACCTGACTTGTATCATCAGGCTGTAGTAGAAGACTGAAAATCACAGGACATGTCTGTTCTGTCCTTTCATATATTAATAGGCTCAATAGGCTGGTCCAGGCCAAAAGCCAGAGCTCCCCACTAGACCAGTTTCATACACTCCAGCCATACAATGATAGGAACCACAGATCTGCTTTTTTTCCCTCTTATCTGAAGCAAATGTTGTGTTTTCCCTTTATTTTCTTCTCAGAGTACACCAGAATGCTTCAAATACATGTTAAAATCACAATTTTTTCCTGGGGGGGTGCCCCCAGACCCCCCTAGAGGGATATACGTATTTTGTCACCTATTATACCTCTAGCCTCCTCAGTTTGCAGGTATAATGTGTGTGTGTGTGTGTGTGTGTGTGTGTGTGTGTGTGTGTGTGTGTGTGTGTGTGTGTGTGTGTGTGTGAGAGAGAGAGTGTGTGTGAGTGAGAGAGAGAGAGAGAGAGAGAGAGACAGAGAGAAAAACTACAATAAACATAACTATTATTATTATAGACAACCCCCCCCCCCCGCCAACAGAATCTCACTCCAGCCCAGGACCAAAAGTTGGCAACCCTGCTGTATATATCAGGGGTGGAGTGGGGCAGGGTTAGAATAAGAAAAATAAGAAATATGGGTAGCTATATTTTGCAATTTCCTTCAGAAGTGGGCACCAGTTAGATCGTGGATTTGTATTAAAAGTAGGCTACAGAAATGCTGAATGGGGTGAAAGAGCTGCAATTAGTGCCACTCAAGCATTAACACTGCTGACCATAACATTACATCCAGTCCCTCCCTACTCTGCTCTGTGAATGGATTTTACTGACAGCGCTGCACACGCCACGGTTTCGGGTCTTGTCCTACTCACCAACATGCTTCGGTGCCCATAGGTTCCGACTCTCAAGTGGTTAAAATCCAGAAGTAACGGTACCGCGTACCGACCAGGTACCGACGTACCGGCCCACTTAGCACGGACTGTGTTGTCTTGTTAAATGAATATAACTTATAAATAACGTGACACACGGGCAGGACTGATAAGCTTTGCTGTTTAGCTTCCGTGAGTCCTTCTATTTTTAGCCGTAGCCGCTAGTTTAATGATAATTTTCTGACTTTTCTCTAGCGCGTTTCCCATTTCCCATGAGGCTTTGCGCCATTCTACAATTTAAGAACGAACAAACATTGCTGGTTATTTTATATGTTTGGTCATGAAAGTTCAGTTATATCTGAACAAAAAGAATTAGATAAAGACAGGAGGCTAAACAAAAATCATTTAGTAGTCTGGATTGATGAGAGTCTGCGTCACTATCGCAACCATGAGTGAGATGTAAAAAGACAAGAAGTGGTATAAATAATGGTTGGACTGTTAATTCAAGGAAACCTTGAAGATTATCATGAGAACATGATTGATTTACATTAGCCTTAAGTCACTGAGGCTGGTCATAAAGGCCGCACAACCGCGTAGGGCAACCTGCTCGATGGTGTGCTGGAGCATATTGGCTGGGCGACCGACTGGGAAAACTCCTGGTCGTCCTGATAGCCATATGTCAACTCTGAGTGCTCTGGGCGCTGCGACAACGGGAGCGTGCCTATGTTCCCACAGCCCTATGTTCCCTCAGCCCTATGTTCCCTCTGGACTCTCTCTACCTATCTGGACTCTACCTATCTGGCTTGTCTAGCCTCTACCTGGTCTTTTTACTAAACTTAACCAACTCCTTTCTTCATTGCCTAAACCCAACCAATGGTGGGACCAAAGGGCTGAGGGAACATAGGGCCTAATTTTCAGTGACAACAAAAGTTAGAAATGAGGGAACATAGGGCTGAGGGAACATAGGGCTGTGGGAACATAGGCATGACCCCGCGACAACAAAAGTAAACTCTGACAGCTTTTTTCCGAGCTCCATAGGATCTGAATGGAAAGTAGATGGTGGACACGGCCCCTTTGCATATATAAAGAGAATGTATTCTATGAAATGTCAGAAGAGGTATTTTTTTCACGGCACCCTTGACGCAGTCAGACGGCACCCCAGTGTGCCGCGGCACCCACTTTGAGAAAGGCTGGCTTAGGCAGCTTATATTTGTTGAACACTCTGTAAAGACTTTCTTGTTTCATCTGCAAAATATGGACTTTAAAGCAGAAGTAAGCGGAATATTTGTGTTAATCTAAGTCTTAAATAGTTATATCTTCCGACGGCAATCACTTACATAGAGTGTTTGGTCCGAAACACGGGTCTGTCAGTCACTCTGCTCTGCTCTGAGCCGAGGAGAAAACTTCTTGTATACTTCCTTGTATCCTACAAGCTTTATCCAATGAGGAGAGAGAATGGCATGAAGGGCTGTGTGTGCAGCCAAGAGATGCTCGTGAATGTGGTAAAGTAGGGACGAGGACCAATAGGCGGGGGCTGCTAACTCCATCGGCTGACAAAAAGTTACTTCTGCTTTAACACACATTCACCTGTTATAAATATGTTGATGATACATTGGCTTTTAGGATTGCAATTACATATGTGTACTTAATTTGAAAACTTAAAGTCTCTCTCAAAGTTTTCTTCATTGAATAATGTAATATATTCAGTTATTCAGTCATACTATAAAGTTCAAAAGATAAATGATTAAACCTTTCCTGGAGTTGAGTTTACTCATGTTTTTAAGGCAGAACTTGAACTTAGGTTTTAAATGGAACCACCTTTATAAATTA
>NW_028220824.1:0-46072 GCF_045865225.1 Trachurus japonicus | reverse complement strand
GCAGGAAGTGCTGGGAGAAGCAGGAAGTGCTGGGAGAGACACCCCGCAGAGACGCGTCCGAAAACCGTCCGAAAAACCTAATTTTTAGCTGTTTTCAGAACCATAGCTTTTATAATTCTTGTTGACTGAGAATTGTTTTAACCACATCTTTTATCCTGATGATTGTTTTTAGTCATCGGACGTGTATATTCTCAGATTTGATCTGTGTCCTCAGCGTCGGCGTTTTTTTTTTTTTTTTTTTTTTTTTTTTTCCCACGCTGTCATTGTAGCAGCTAAGCACAGACCTAGTCTGCCTTGGCGAGTTTGCTTTTTAAGTAGCCTCTTCTAGTACATTGTGGCAATCTCGGCTACGCAGACACCAGCACCAAATCCTACATCGGATAACTCCGGAGCAAATAGACTACAAGTGGAGACTTGCCTGAGATTTCCATCAACAGCGGGCCCTTCTGGGCCCTCCCGGTAGGTCTCCTCTCCGTGTGTTTGATCTGCCACCTCACTGCTACGGGCAAAGTTCAGTCCTTGCGGCACATTGCCCAGTGCTCGTCCCTGCCTGGTGTTGTTGGCTGCCTGCTGGCTGTTGTCCTTTCTGTTCCAGCCATGGTTCCACTCTCCTCCCCATCCGGCTGTGTGAGCTGCGCTTCCCTGGCCATAAAGATCCAGGAGTTGGAGGGCAGAATCTCCTCTTTATACCAGATCCAGGAAGCCGAGAAGCTGCAGGACACCATCATCTTTGCACTACCACATCTCGACACCAGCAGCGCAACGGAGCTTGATCCTGTCGCTCCCAACTCTGCCGCCGTGATCAACTCCCTTCCAGTGCGCGCTGTCACCACTCTCTGCCCCGCCGGGGGACCTGCTTCGCCTGTCCCCGCTCCCTGTCCCCCGACGGCTGCTCCTTCACCTACCGCCCCTGAGGCCCACTGGTCTCGACTTGGAGCTAAGCCAAAGGTTCCGGTTAACTCCACTCCATCTCTGGAGGAGCACTGGTCTCAGATCAGCGCCTCCAGGAAAAACAGGATAAAGAGGATTCCACCACAGGCTCCCCACTTCAACCTCCACCTGGAGAACAAGTATAGCATCCTCGACCTGCACGACTTCCCTCCTCTACTCGCGGGATCCCAACCTACATCTCCACCCTCCCGGCTGTCCCATGGATCCCATAGCTCTCCGGCAGCTCTCCTATCCAGTCTACCTGTTGCCCCGCAGCACCACCGCATCGGGCTCCGCCGCCGGTCTATTCCGTGCTTTACACCTGCACCCCGCCGGCGGGCCCGTACCCCTCCCGTCATACAACCCCGGTCACCTCTGGAGAGGTCTCCTCCATTAACTTCCCCACCTTCGTCCACGCAGATCCCACGCCCACTCTTCCCCCCCACGACTTTAATTGTGGGCGACTCCATAATAAAAAACATCCGCTTTTACAATGCTGTCACTCGGTGTTTCCCCGGCGCGAAGGTCCTGGACATCCTAGCTCGTCTCCCCGCTCTACTAAAAAATCAGCCAACCTCCATCCAGAGAGTCATAATCCACGTCGGTACTAATGACACATCCCTCCAACAGTCTGAGCTCACGAAGAGCCACTTTAACAAACTTATAAACTTCTTGGCAAACTGTGGACTGTCCGCTTTCATCAGCGGTCCCATTCCCACCGCTGGCCGTGGATGTGGGCGCTTCAGCCGAATCCTCAGCCTGAACACCTGGCTCCAATCCGCGTGTCGAGCTCACAGCGTTGCCTTTATAGACAACTTCAATCTATTCTGGAACCGTTTCCCCCTCTTTAAACCGGACGGAACACACCCCAACAACTTAGGTAGCCACATGCTAGCGGCTAATCTACGACACACTATACAAACAACCCCTCGTGATTGACTGCCCACCTTCCCCTCTCACATCCCCCCCTTTCCCCCTACGGTGGACCCACTGTCTACGGTCCCCCCTGCCAGCTCCCCCTGCTGGCCCAACCTGTTATTATCTCCCACAGCAGTTGGGGCTCCCATCTCCAGCTCCCTGTCACCCAAGAATCACATCACTCTCATCTCAGTACCTAAAATAAGGAACCCTGTTATGAAAAAACATAGAGTTACCAAGATATTTCAAACTTTAAATCAAGCAAAAATAATCTGGGATCCAACTTGTAAAAACAAAGGTCTGTTAGGTGGTCACCTGAATATAAGAAGCATGATCCCAAAAAGGGAACAGCTGGAACATCTTCTTATTAACTCCAACATTGACTTTCTGGGGTTATCAGAGACATGGCTCAGCTCCTCTTCTCCAGATGCAGCTATATCTCTGCCTGGTTATAATATCTTCAGGAGAGATAGGCTCTCAGGGAAGGGTGGCGGTGTACTCTTGTATGTCAAGGACTCAATTAATTGTAAACAAATATCTTGGCCCTGTGTGACTACAATAGAATGCATTGGTGTAAACATCATACTCTCTGTTGAAATGTCTTTTACTGTAATCTGCCTGTACCGTCAACCCTCAGCCAAAGTGGATTTTTATGACCAGTTTAAAACCCTCCTCAACCACTGTAACTGTAACAAAGAGGTACTCATCCTAGGTGATTTTAATGTAAACTGGGATAATAAAAAGGATAGAAAAAATCTTAAACAAATCACTAATTACTATAACCTCACTCAACTGATAAATGGCCCTACTAGGATAACGCAACGCTCTAAAACGAAAATAGATCTGGTATTCTCTAATAGACCTGAAAGAATATCAAAAACTCATAATTTGCTGACTGGTCTATCCGACCATAACGCGATCTTTTTTTCTAGAAAACTCAGTAAAAATAGGTCTAGTTGTGCATATTCTGATGACAAAGTACTCGCCGGTCACAGTTACATCCCGAAAAATCAAGAGCCCAACCTAACTATAGCCCTAAACAATCAGGACTGGGACACTATTTTATCCTGTCAAGACCTCAATACAAGCTGTGATCTGTTCCATTCTTCTGTTAAAGCTACCATGTCTCCATTCCTGAGGAAGGGAGGCCATAAGAAAAGAAGGCACTACCTCCCATGGATAAATGACAACTGTAAACATCTCATGGCACACAGGGACCAGCTTCTTAAAAGATCTTTGAAGTCTGGACTAATTACAGATAGACAGAACTTTACCTCCATGAGAAATAAGACCATTCAGACCCTACGCATAGCCAAGGCCAAATTCTTTATGACCGTTATAGAAAATGCAAAAGGTAATAGTAAACTGCTCTGGGAAAACATCAACAAATTACTCGGTCTGCAGAAACAAAACTCTAACAAAGGCCTGGAACTTAAATTTGGTGATATAATGATCTCTGAACCTACCACCCTTACCACCAAACTAAATGAATATTTCCTAAACTCTATATTTGAAATTTCTCAGCATTTTCTAAACTCTAACACCGCTCAGCCTACTAGTGACAGCCTCAACACTGTGGCGCCTGTGATCACTGGATCTACAGTCATCACTAAGCATCTGAGCAGTGGCCACACCAGGGCCGTGCCCATGGCCCCTGGCACGGCAGGTGAATTGTCCCCTCTGCCTGCTGATTCAATATTTGAGATAAAGGAAATAACAGTGTATGACGTCCTAAATATCATCTCACATCTAAAATCATCCAAAACCAGAGATGACTTCGGTCTTGACACTAGCATTGTGAAACACAATAAAACCTCCTTAGCTCAGCCTATCACTCATCTTATTAATCTATCCATTAACCAGACAGCTGTCCCCACAGCTTGGAAGGTGGCAACGGTAATCCCTGTGTTTAAATCTGGGGATAAATCTGACCCTGCCAATTATAGGCCGATTAGCATCCTCCCTATAACCTCCAAAATAATAGAAAAATGGGTTGCTAAATCTATCACCAAACATCTAACTAAGACTGGCCCTCCTTTACACCCCATGCAGTTTGGTTTCCGCCCCCACCATTCCACTGAAACAGCTGTCTGTGTTTTTACTGAAAAGGTAAAATTCTATCTAGACAAGTATGCGTGTGTAGGTGCTATTTTTATTGATTTTAAAAGGGCATTCGATACTGTCGACCATAATGTTCTGCTGTCCAGACTTTCTGCTTTTAACTTTTCTGGTCAAGCAACTGCTTGGGTTAAATCCTACCTCTCAAGCAGGACACAGTGTGTCCAAGTGGCAGGTGAAAAATCCCCATATCTGCTCTGTCCAGTAGGGGTCCCCCAAGGGTCAATCCTTGGTCCGTTACTTTTTTCTCTTTATGTTAATGACCTACCCAATGTCTGTAATAACGTCGACACCCTGATGTATGCTGATGATACAGTAATCTTAACCTATGCTAAAACCTCTCAAGAAGCTGCCCAAAAGCTATCAACTGCCATAAACAATATACAGGATTGGTTAACCAATTCATGCCTATCTTTGAACACAAAAAAAACTGTCTGTATGATGTTTGCCAAGCCCACAACTCACTTGTCACCCTCTAAAATATACTTGAAAGATGAGGAGCTCCTGATGGTGAAGGAATTTAAATACCTTGGTGTCACCCTGGACTCCTCACTATCATTCAAAAATCATGTTAAAAATATTGTGAAAACTGTTAACTTTAATCTACATAACTTTAAACAAATCAGATCCTCCTTGACAGATAGTGCCGCACTCACATTCCTATACTCCATGATTTTCTCTCATATTGATTACTGTATCACCACCTGGTCCTATACTAGTGCTTCCACCATCAGACTTATTGAATCTTGCTTTAAAAAAGCTCTGAAGGTCTTGGACAAAAAACCCCTCTCCTATCATCATTGCAATATCCTAGACAAATATAATTTCTTAAGTTTTATTAATCACAGGAATTTTAAATCTGCCTGTCTCATCTACAAAGTTCTACATGGCCTGGCACCCCCTCCACTAAACACCTTTATCACACAAAAGTCTATCCGTGGCTCTACCTCTCATATGACTAGAGCCACTGATAGAGGCGACTGTGAACTCGCTTTTAGACGGACATCTTTCGCTCAAAATGTCTTGTCTGTTAAAGGTTGTGCGATATGGAATAGTATCCCACCTTCCATGAGGGAATGCCCAAGCCTGGTAACCTTTAAATCCTCGTTGAAATCATGGTTAAGGGAAAACCAGACTTGTGACCATCAGTAATGTGTGCTACATATTTGTCTATTTGTTGCTGGTACCTCATCATATTACATAGCACTAGTTGCAGTTGTAATAAGTATTGCAGCACTCTACCCCATCTTGCTTATACATATCCTCACTCTCTTATATACCCCAACAAGAGTTATGACCTGGTTTTTGCATTGCTGCATCCCTCTAGTCCACCTTCACATCACCCACCGTCCCACATCTTGTACTGAGCTGTCCAGCTGTAGTATACTGGTATTGGCGATGTTGGTTCTCTGCCCAATTGTTGTCCACTTTTTTGCTGTTGTTGTTTGTTTGTTTATCTGTTTTTTATTGTATTTATTGTTGTTTGTGTGTCTCTGGTGTGGCGATGCTGTTTTTTTTTTGTTTGTTTGTTTGTTTGTTGTTGTTATTTGTTTGTTTTTTTTTTGTCTGCTGTTATTGTTTTTTGTCTGCTTCTCAATGTTCTGGGGACAACGGATGGAAATTAGCCTTTGGCTACACTCCGGCTTGCTTACATTTTATTCCTAGTGAAGAAATGTTCATTAGCATGCACTGTCCCTCCCAAATAAACTGGAGAAAAAAAAAAAAAAAAAATGTTTTGTCACTATGGCAGAGGAGCGTTGAAATGTCCCTCATGTCCACCTCTCAGTCTGAGCCCAGTGCTTCATTGACAATAGTTACTGGACTAGTTCTTTTTGTCTAGCTAACAGAATACAATTGTGTATAAAGTAATATAAATAATTTTAGGGTAAGAGTAGCCTACAAGGTTTGACATCACACATTGCACTCATACTGTCAAGGAAAGGTAGCCATTTTTATTCACACGTAAAGTAACTTCCATTCACCAGAGAAAAAAGAAAATGTATCATACAACATACGTAATATACTGTAATATAAACAGATACACAAAAACAAGGAGAATTATAGTATGTAGCCTACAGTGCTGTAAATTACTGTAATATATAGTATTCATGGTATTACTGTATGTTCTTGACTAATTTTGCCAATTGAACAGACTATTATGCCTGTGATGATTTATAGAATGAAATGAGGCTGACATGTTTTGGAGAGACCAACCATTAGACTGAGAATTACAGTAACAATCAGTTTAAGGACAGAGGATGTTGTTATGATGCCATGTAAAGCCCTTTGAGACAAACCGTTTGTAAAAACGGGCTATAGGCTACTGTAAAATTGCCTTGCCTTGCCTTGCCTTTAGATCATTTGATGAAATGAATGAGAAATACAATTCTGTTGTGAACATTTGCCAAGATGTTTGGAGGTTTGTCCATGTTGTTTTGAGAATGTAATTTCTGTTTTGAAAAATGAGCCAAACCAATGGAGAAAAACTGTAAATGAATTACACAGTGTTAGAAATACAATTTTTTTCTTTTTACGTAAATTGCTTTAATTAAAATGGATACAAATCTTTGTGGATATGACCATTCATTCACCCGCAGAGTTCATTTACTGTATATGTATGGAAATGGTAAATTGACTTGCACTTATATATCACTTTTCTAGTCACTTGGACCACTCAAAGCACATTGAACTTTCACATTCACCCTTTCACACACATTCATACAGCTCTGTGCGTAGATGGGCTTGGACATGTTGACTGGGGGAGCCAGGAATTGAACCTTTCAACCCTCTGGTTGGAGAACAACCCGCTCTACCTCCTGTGTGTGTGTCTGGCAATGAATTATAGTCAAACATTATTTTTTGCAGTGATTCATTTACTTGGTGGGTGGTAATTTGGCAAAATTTTTATTTGGTGGATATTTTTGTTTTAGTGACTAAACTGATCAGTGTAATTTAGTCTGACACTGATGTTTTTCCACAGTTCATAGGCTTTGTATATACATTTGTGTTTTGGACACCGCTCAGGGAAAAAAAAAAGAAAAAAAAAGCAACCATGATCTGGCTTGACATTTTGATTACAGGGTGATTATGTCATTATATGATCTTAAGTAGGCTACAATACAATATGTACACGTGTGACAGAGTAAACAAAGGAAACACTAAAAACATTACACAATTGCTGTCCAGACAGATAAGAAAGGAGTAAGAATGACAATGCAGCAAACCCAAAACCCAAAACAATAAAAAACAAAGACAAAAGAGGACGTCAGAGGGCTGACTGTTTGGGTAGACAAAGTAAATAAATCCATCACTGAATACATGAGAAGAACAATAACCACAAAGCATGAATTATGAAACCCTAAGAAGTCTCTGGGTTTACTTTATCTACTCCTTTGGGACAGAAGTGAGTTTATTTTGTGAAAGTCAAAAGTTTTGCTTGTTTATAGCTGCACGAATGCTGCACATTCAGCACTGCAGAAACACCGCTGATGGCGGCCTGTGGCACCATCAGCAGTAAAATGATCTTCTACAGTATATGCAGATGCACTTAAAAGGTCTGCAGAGAAAAAAACAAACATATGTTTTTCTGTGTGGCCTAATAGTTGAGAGAGTGTGGCGAAGCGGCTGCTGGTGGAATCAGGGTCGAAGTGAGGAGAGAGAAGATGAGAAGTGCTGATGATTTTAAGCACGGATAATATCTCTGTGCTTTGGGAGGGAATCAATGCCAATCCTCCTGATTTGCTTACAAGGATTTGTTTCCACTGGATGCTTTATACACTTACACGCTCTGGGATGTGATTTTAAATGGGATCGTTGACATTTTGATTTTTTAGTTGGCAATGGGCTCAACACTTTTCCCCCTATTGAGAGAAAGACATCGCCCTTTCAATTTCTCTGCAATTTCTTGCTTGGACCAGGTTATTTATTTCCCACAGCCCGAGTCTCCGCTGAGAATCATCCGGTATGTGGTCAGCAACAAGCTGAGGTAAAAGCCGGCCCAGACTAAAATGTTCATGCTCTTCATCCATCAACAGCCCAGTCAAAATTTCAGTACTTCCATGTTTCCCTTTTGATGGGATTTTCATGGACAATAGTTTTGCCTGGCAGGTGTGAAGAATAAATGACAGGTTGATTGCAGCCATTCATAATGTTCCAGTTTTCCACAACCCCTAATGAAAGACTGCAAGGTTTAACTAGAAGGCCATAATGGAAAACAACTGCATTCATCAGTGAGGTCAGTGTCGGCCACGGCTGCAAGTATAGATATTTCTGTTCATTTTACCTCCCACCGTAGCCTAATTAATGCTCGCAGGTTGTCGGGGGCAAGTGCAACACTAAAGAGATAAAAGTGATTTGACAGCTCTAACTTGGAGATGATCATGGCTTACTGCTGCTGATCAACATGAATTATAAAGACTGTTCAAAAAATGATACGGTTACTTTTAATTTTCTAAGGAAATATTCAATACACTGCGCACCACAGAAGTGAAAAGAGATGTTTAAAAGTAACAGTTAATATAATCATTCGGTTAGATGAGAAGATTGATACCTCTCTCTCACGGTCTGTCAAACATGAAGCGTGGTGGCGAGCTACCCTGGACCAAGATGAACCTCAGCTACACTGTGTGTTGGGATGGATTGAATGAACTGATCTCCACAGCATTAATGCTGCATTCACGTGGAATCAGGCAGGCAGCAGATGGTAAATTATAGTGGACAAGAGATGGACCGTTGACTTGGGTGAGGGCAGTCATAAACAGCAATGCCGTCCTAAGTTAGAGAAATCAGAATTTTATAGCCATATAGCTATGATAATAACATGAAATAATACAACAAAAATGTGTTGTATCGTTTTGTAGTTTGTCTGCCGTCTCTCGTCCGCCTGATTCCATGTGAATGCAGCTAAGTAAAAAAAGAGATTACATGAAACTGCAACATTTCTCCCCTCCACACTACTTTTTGTAAACTTGCTCATTTTATTTTCAGATCAGTTTTTGTCCTATTGCAATTCAGTATATATTCTGGTTTTATATATTCAGCTCCTCAATGAACCTCCACTGTATATACATATACAGTATCTATGTTTTAGGAAAGTGGCCTGTTAAATCCAGCTTGGAATAAGGAAACATTCACTATCATAGCCTGGCTTAGTTTACCATTGTGACTGACAACACAGAAACAGCTATACACTTGGAGCACATAATTAGCTCACCAATTAAGACATGAAATCTTGCCATTTAATCTGTATAAACTGATGTGTAGAAACGCCTGGAAATCTCGCTTGAACGTGAGGTTGCCAAGCAACCAGGGGGAGATTCCAGGAAGTCACTGATCCCAGCCAACAAACTGCAGCCTTTATAGCACATTACCTCCTGTAAACACCCATCTAAGCCTCTGCCATGAGAATTGTATCAATTTTCTCATCTCAGACTCATCAGGAAATGAAGAAACCCATTTCCTATGTTTAATGATTCTTCTCAAGCTGACAGATAAGAGCAAACAGTCAGTACCTAGCCAGTTTAAACAAATTCACGGTCAAAATATTTCCCACTTTGTGTTGTCTCCATCTTTGACTTTCACTGAAGCGTAAACTGACTAAATGTGTCACCTCCACCTGAAAACATGCATCTAAAGCAACACAGCATTGATCTGCACCGCAGGAAATCACCCAGAATAGCTGCTGGAACCTTGACTGTGAGCACTACTGTCTTTTTTGTCAGCCAGTCCATAATAAAGTATTGGATTGAAGTGAGGAATGGAAGAATGACTTTCTCCTTTTCAGGATTCAAAAGGAAAGGTCCTAGACCTTCACTACTTGAGAAGCTCCCCTTCAAAGAAACTCAATTTTCACTTTAAAAGGCAGACTGGTCCGCCACCCGCTCGCATTACCCTCCTCTCTCGCTCCTTTTCTCCTCCTGTGTCCACCGAGTTGTTCCCCCAGCCTGGACGAAGGACGATTACACAAATCTGTCACCCAGGAAATCCCGACACTTTATTTCCTCTCAGACAAAGAGCCAGTGATGGGTGATGAGTTTGTAGCTGCCGGGGGATTTGACAGACTCTGGGGGAATAATAAAGCAATTTCAGCCTGCCAGAAAAGTCTGAGGAAGTAAAGGGAAAAACACACACGAAGAAGATATAAATCACTCATGTGATGGCCACAGTTTTTTGGTGGAGAAATGAGACAGTTAAATTGTACAGAGAGATGAGTGGCTTGACCATAACATGGCTGTGGTACAGGAATTACACGGGGGCCAAATAAAGATGTATTGTAAAGGGTGCACACTCAGAAATAAAGGTTTTATGAGAGGATTTTAACAGCCTGTACTGGTAGTATTCTCATGCCCACCAACAGACATCCAACAAAGAGATACAGAAATTAATTTACAGTTTGCTTCATAAAATACAGTATACACACATGAGCAAATATATGCCTCTATATATTTTTGCATTACTTGTATTGTTTAATGACCTGCATTGGTACTATGTCTACCACATTACTTTTTATTACATTATATTAAATTGTATTACCGTTATATTATATTATATTGTATTACTGTTATATTATTTTTTATTATATTAGAGTACATTTTAACGATAAATGTAGAGTAGGAGATACTGTAAAAATGGTTCGAACAGGCTACATTTATAAAATACACAATTCAAAAGTCCAAGGCCCTTTCTTCAGACTTCTCTCCGAAGCCACGCCTCCAGAACTCAGGAACCCGCAGAACATGCACACAATTAGTGCATGGAAAGGGATACGGGGTAAGTGAGGGGCAGATGACAGATAGACACATCACATTGTTGCGTTCAAAATGATTGGATGGTGTTTTTACAGGATTGTCTGTTCCCCCGGTGACTAATATTTTTCATTTTTGTGACAAAGCATTGTAATTAATTGTTTGCAATCGAGGTGTAAAGAGGATTCCAAGCAATACAGTAAATTACTCCAGGAAAAGATCTCCTCTCCTACCTGTAAGGATTCAGTCAAGATTCATTTTCACAATTTATTATTTATTTATGGCCAATCTTTGTTTCCATTCATAAGCCCAAACGATGTTATTGAAAACTCTGAAGTCAGAGAAATACTGTAATACTGACCTGGGATCTGAGGTAAACAATATCCACTCCAGCATTTCAATTAAAAAAATGGAGCTGACTTCAAAGTTAGTTCGTGTAGCACTGATTTTGTTTACAGAGGACATATCTGTTTGAGGTATTTATGGTTCAGTATTAGAATCAAAAACCAAAAATAATGAATTTATGCTTGTGATTTTGTTCTTTGTAAAAGAGAAGGTAATTAAATCATATCTGATTGTTGTTTAATTGCAGCATGTAAGGTGAAAAGATTGCACATGTATAGGATATAATCACATAAGACATGAAATACACTAAAGTAAAATATATCAAGTGTAAATTTCATATATCATATCATATAGGCTATGTTCAGGAAGTGAAGGTTATAACATTTTTGATACAAAGCAGTGGCTTTATTATCTTGTGCTATAGCTCACTCTGACATCACCTCCTGGCATACTATATTGTGCATGGTGAATACAGCAGATGCTGCTCATTGCTGTAAAATAAAATAATAGTGAAATAACATTTCTGACTCCACATAACAAAACAAGGGGTCATTATCATATATCACTGTAAACAAAACAACATATCTCATTCCAGTGCAGCTGTCACCACAGTATGTAGTCTCTGCTGTACGGAGCATTCGCAAAATGTAAATTGCTTTAGTCAGTAGACACCAGACAACTTTCTCACTTCATATTCTAAAGCCACAGATACAGAGGTGTTTGAAGACACACGCATTCTCATATCAATATTTCACAGTGACAGCAGCAACTACTATCAACCGGCCCTAAGCTTTTCATGGTGTTTCTTTCCTGACATCCCATTCATCATTAACTGTCAAGTTATGAAGTTCCAGCAGAAAAAAAGGTGTTTTTCTTTCTCACTCATCAATTGACATTACAGAAATTTCAACTTCAGCTCAAAATGCCCACATTACATGCTGTGCTGTATGAGGCGGGCATGTGGCGACAGCAGGCTTGTTTGATTACTAAAATTGTGTGCTCTTTATCATGGTAATGGCCGCCTTTCAAAAACGGCACCTTGTAACCTTTGCGCTCAAAGTGCATTAAATTCTTTTGAGATGCTGCTTTAATGGCAGAGCAGACTGCATAATCAACTGCAGGTTGACATTTAAAACACGGAAATTGCAAATTGGAGTGCTGTGTGTGTCCACTGGGTAAATGGTGGCAGTGGTGTTTGGTGGCGGAGGATGGGGCCAGCATCTGCTGAGAAATGAGTTTAAGCTGCATCCCGGAGGCGGGATGCTTAAAGTGGCTGTTTTCTTTCAGTTTTTTTTTTTTTAAGATAGGGGCACTCTGGATTTATTTGACAGTTCACAGCAGAGAGAGAGAGAGAGAGAGAGAGAGAGAGATAGAAAATGGAGCAGGAATAGAGAGAGTTCAATCTCCTCTTATAATAATATAAAGTGATGCAGCTTCATGGATTAAGAACGGACTTTGTCCTGATTTCTATGCAATGCAGGTTTGTACTTACAAATTGGAGGACGCAAGGGGATTGAGCTGGTTTGATTAAGAGTGGTGCAGTGAGTAATACTCACACACACACAAACAAACCCAGCCTACAGTACAATCCCCCCCTCACACACACATTCTCAATCTTACGCTTCCACTCTGCTGCACCTCACCACACAGTGCGGCTCTCTGGTTCAACAACTCCCTCTAAGGGGAGCGAGGGAGGCAGCTTCAGCCCAGCCAACCATTGGAAACTCATTATTACAGTACTAAGTGATGGATCATTTCCAAATGATCTCCACGTACACCTTAACAATTAAGCCACCAGCAAGGCAATTACACATCGGCAATATAGCGCTGGGACACTGATATATTGCTGGGCTTTAACCTTTTGGCTAGCGGACAGATTACACTTATTAAGCCACAGCATTATTGGACCAATAAAAATCGTTGTGTGGCCATATCAGCCCACATAACTGCAGAGTGGACATTCTTCTTGCTGGAGGACTGTGCTGGTGAAAGTGGTGTTTGAGGGGAGAGTAGAAATGAGAGAGGGGGAGGGCAGAAAAAAAAATCTCTGCTCGCTTTCAACACTGAACTCACCCTCAACATTTTGCTCTCATGCTTTTTGTGTTATGGCCACAGAGGGCATCTAGGGTAAAACTCTTTTTTAGTTGTGCATTGCTCCACCACTTTTGTCCACACTGAAATATCTCCCCACTGGATGAATTGCCATGGAATTACAGTATGTACAGACATTCATTTTGATGATCCTGACTTTTTCTTTTCTCTGGTGCCAGCCTGAGGTTGACACCTGCAGTTTTGAGAGTCTTGACTGAGTGCATTGATATGAAAATTGGTAGAGATATCCATGGTTCCTAGAAGATCAAATCATACCTCCTACCATCTTTGACTTCTAATCTAGGAACATCATCACATCAAAGCTGTCAAAGTTGTCACTTGGATATCTTACATCTGTGAAATGGATTGGCACCAACTCTTGTACGGACCTTCATGGTTCCCAGAAGATGACTGGAGATGATCCCTTAATGTTTCACCTAGCAAGAGCATCAGGTTTAAATGTATATATGAATTACCTTACACTCCATCCCCTGAAAGACTTTTTGCTTTTCCTTTTACAAGTTTAATGACTAAAGATTTTTAATTCACAGCTGCTCTGATTTGTTCCTCCTACTTTTCTGTAGCAGCTGCAGCCACAGCTCATGGTTATTTCAGTATGTCAACGTCTCTGACATAGACGAAGCATCAGTGTGCCTAATTAGAGACTCTCAGAGTTTCTCCTGCAGCTGTACACATGCTTAAACTGCCACAACTGACCAGAATGCCAAGTGAGAAACACACAGGCCGTTGGTCCGGAACAATACGTGCAGATAAACAGAGAAACTGTCTCTGTGGAGTTGATCACCTTGGAGGATTCGACTTCTCAGAGATCCACAATTTCTTTAATGGGGTAGATGGGATCCTATAGTAGCTTGATGACAGTGGTGGTGGGGGTTGGAGAACTGGTTGTTTGCCTGATATGAGACAGATTGGGAGTCACGAGTGTTCAGAAATTACTTAGACAATCAACTTTAACCAACTCTGTGTGCCATCAACAAAGCAACTTCTTCTCCCAATTGTTTCTACACAAACCATACACAACCATATACTGTACAGTTTAAAGGGATAGTTCAACATTTTGGCAAATTGGCCCATTGCCATAATCGCTATAGTTATAGCAGTAGGTTCGTTACCTTTATTTGTCGGTGTAAGCTATTTTTAGAACGGAGGAGCGGAGCGGCAGGCTGCTCAGAGCTACACTATGGAGGCTAAAGGAATTTCTTGGTTTCCCTCATCAAACTCATCAAATACAAAATCCCAAAACTCCAAAACGCTTTTGTGGACAAGTTGTGACCTGCACATTCACCACGCTATGAGATAATAATGGAACGTTACGAAATGGAGCCGTTTTCGAGGTAAATACAGGGTAAATACAGAGTCTGCTTGCTGAAAAACTGTCCCTGAACGCAACGCGCATCAGCGGTTTTGTATGAATTTACCTCTAAAACAGCTCAGTTTCGTAACGTTCCATTATTATCTCATAGCGTGGTGAATGTGCAGGTCACAACTTGTCCACGACAGCCTTTTGGAGTTGTTGGGTTGTGTATTTGATGAGTTTGATGAGGAAAACCAAGAAATTCCCTTAGCCTCCATAGCATAGCCCTGAGCAGCCTGTTGCTCCGCTCCACTGTTCTAAAAATAGCTTACACCGACAATTAAAGGTAACGAACCTACTGCTATGACTATAGCGATTATGGCAATGGGCCAATTTGCCAAAATGTTGAACTATCCCTTTAAGAAAGGTTGCCAGACAGTCTCACAGCTGGTGCCAGCAGGGTGACAAGAGGACACGACTCAAATGCAGACACCAGAGACAAAACTAATGTTGTTAAGTGATTTATTGATTTATTTCTTTAGAAAGAAAGAGGAACAGTCTGAAGAAATGATGAGGCAGGCAAAGGTCAGGAGCAGAGGCCACAATCCAAACACGCACACAGATCCAGTAATGAGCAGGCAGGAATCCAACGTCCAGTACATTAAGGGTCAAAACTCAGCTTAGTCAGGCAAAACACAAGCCCCGCCCAGGGACTTTAAGTGGGTCGGTACGCACCGGTATGGACTACCAGGACTTTTTATGGCATACCGGGAATTGTCATGAGCTCATACCTGTCCTGTTCTTTTTCTCTCTCAGCGATTAATGATAGTTACAATAATGGTTACACTTATGGCTATACATTACCCAGTGTGCACTAGGATACTTTTCCTTTTACTCGTGAGACATTCACTCACAAGGAGGTCTCGGGGAGTTGAGTCTGCTGAAAAGGACGTCGAAAGTTATGTTTGATTCAGTACGAGTTGCCTTGTTCAACAACCTCCTGTCTAGATTCCTCCAGTGATGTGAGCTGTGAGGGGCCTTGACATTTCTGTTTAACCCCAGAATACACTGTTTGCATTTCTGTAATAAAGATCTTACTCATTACATCAGTTATATTAATGTTGTTGGTCCTCTTGTCTAGTTAAGTTATAGCTACTAAAATCAACTCAGGTCTAAAATAATATATTGTCAACTGTTTTGTTATGATAGAAACAAACACAGGAGTACATCATTTGATTGATTTGCTTGCATAGCTTTCTTCTCCACTTTTCTCCATGTCTGGTGTCCATATTTTATCCATCTACTGTGTGTAGGCAATAGTTAGTGCTGTTTGTAGTTCCTTTGTTCATCAGCCTCCTGTAGTGCAGCTACTTGAGGACCTCCTCTGAAGACCTCCCTTGGACCAGCCCAGTATTCAAGTGCACAAACACTGAGAAAAGACTTTTCAGTAGGATAGACACCTTCTATAAAGTGGGTTAACATCAAATGACAAACATATTCATTTGTCTTCATAGATTATTCATAGATGGAGTTTAACAAGAAAATACTTGTTAAAATTCTTTGTGTAAAGTTCAATAAAACAAAAAAAGTCAGCATCATGTTTGAATGTATCACTTGATACGTGATGATCTGCTGATACCGAACGCCCACCGCCTAATTTACCGCCAACAGTTGAATAAGGGGAGTACCGGCACTTACTGTACTTTTTTCCACTTAAAGCACTGGCCCCGCCTACTTGACTCAAAGGATTTTGTCATGATTTTTGCTAATCGCTACAGTAGGTAACAGGTTTGACTCACTCATCCAGCAAAGTCCTACTTCTACTGTGAAGTGCATCGGTGGGTCAGATAAGGGAAAAGGGGGGCAGAGCTGAAAGTCTGAGGACATCTAGTGGGAGGATGGATAGCTGGTAAGGAAGCAGATTTAAACTATATGTTCTGGATTTGCCACTAATTGTCATAAATATGATAAATATGTTTGATTTTTGACATACAGTAAAGATCCAGAAGTATGGCCTATCTCTCAATGTTGGAGGAAATTAAAATGATCTTCCTGGATCCGTCCCTTTAATCAGATCGATACTTAAACTTTTATGTGTTTCTCCCTGGTACACGACAGACACTAACATCCATGTTCATTGCAGATTAGTTCAGTGTCTTTTGACAAACAACCAACCCAGCAAACATAATGGTAGGGCAATCAGACAGCAGACCCATTCAAATAAAAATGAACAAGATCTGCGCTAAAATGAAACAACCCTCCCTATCTGAAGCCCCATCCCCCCACCTATCTCACTGAAAAGCATTTTTGTGTAATCCAGCAGACAAATAAATAGACACGGGTGAAAATATAATCTTCTTGGCAGAGGTAGCAAACAAATCAACAAACAAACAAACAAACAAACACGAGTGGTGGAGGTAATAAGGCACTATAAATCACTTGGCTCTGGGCAAATGATTTTGTTGGATTGAAACAAACTCTGCAAACAGTTTACTCTCTTCGCTCTCTGAGAATGATCCTCCTCTAAGCAATCAAGAGTCGGATCCATTTGGCTCCTCCACTAAAACAAACGTGAGTTGCCCAACTATAGCTTACACTATATCCACCGTGACACTAATGTGTAGGCTAAGTCACATGAAGCTATCAGCTGAAACTTGAGGTGACAAGATGATGCGGGAGAAATGAGCTTAAATTGGGTGGATGAGCAATGAATCCATGCAGACAGTAGGAAACAAAACAAAATACACACAGACACACTCACACGGCAAGTGAGCAAGTGAGTTATGTGCTCATGAAAAAATGAAACAGATTGAAAGAGAAAAGATGGAAATAAACTGACAAGTTTTTCCACAGTAATGAGGACAGTTAATTCAAGACAATTAATTCAAAGCCATGTGCGTCCGCTAAGGTCCTTAATTAACTGCAGAGGCGGCAAAGTTATGGGTTTGACAGCAGCTCCTTTGTCTTTCTTCTTTGTGGCCCTCCTCCTTTTTCCTCCCACTGATCTTTCATTAAAACACCCACATATTCAATGTAACTTGAAACATTTAGGAATATGTAAAAAATGTAATATTTGAAATATCCCGGGGACAGGTGGGAATGTCAGTTCTTCACACTGACAAAAAGACTTCATCGTGTTCTCAATTGCATCATTGTGCAAAGTGTGTTTTACTTAGATAACATTCCCTGGTCCTTAATAGACTTTTTTTTTTTATTTCACAGCCAAAAGGAAAGATAATTAAAATATTTTTGCTATTCATTTTGAAAGACAGTCACATAAAGATATGGTAAGATGTCATTTCTGTATTTGGTTGTTAAACTGTAAAACCTACTTTTACTGGAGCGTTAAGGATTTCTTAAAAGTTATTCTAATGAATTTCTCTAGACTGATCATTAAAGTTTCATTTTGTGTAATTTCCTGAAATTCTGAATACCAGGCATAGGAGCTAAATCTAGAGTTGGAGAATAAAGCAAAATTATCCTTTAATGTTGAACGGAACTGGCAAGCTGAATTTCCAGCCAAGTCCATGTAAGTTTAAAACCTTACATGTTTTATGATGCCCACTTATTTTAAATAAGCACTTACTTGCAGCCAGCGACAGCTCAAAGAGGAGATGGTGCACTTATAATCATTTCCTGTCCCTGTGTCATGTGGGTGTCACTGTCACCTCTGGTTCATCCCTTTGGAAGACAAAGCAGCAGCTCTGAGACTATTCCCTTTGGTGGAGGAAATGAACATGACCACGGATTATGAACGATTGTTTTGCTCCACAGACATGAAAGTAAAGAAGAAAGTCCATATTTTAGGATCTAATCTGACTGTCAAATGATGTTTTATGAAGCAGACAGAAAAGCCAAAAATGAGCTTGAGATCTGTTTCTGTCTCTAAACAGTGCTTCCAACTGGATTAAAGTGGAATTTAAATACACAAAACCAAAAAATAAATGAATACAAAAATAAATAAATAACTGAAGTGTTTTTCTTTGCTTAACAAGTAACTATGCTGTGACTGTTTGTGTGGAATAAAGATAATATTATTATGAGACTGATGTGATCTTGTGCTGGAATGATTTTAAGCTGGTCGATAAAAAGGAACAGCAAAAGAAGTTGCACATTTTGTGTCTAGTGTTTCATTCATTTGTATAATATTGTTTTGACATGCAAAAGCGACAGCCCATCAATTAGTGGTAAAAAATGCCAAAGCTTTGTAAAGCAATACACTATTTCATACCGTGTGACCATGACCACTCAGGAATGTATTGGTTTATTTAATACCATTAGCATGAGCTGTAATCAGTCATCGTTGTCAGACAGTATATCTGTTGCATCTCTTTAGCCTCACTACTTCAATCCGAGATGCCAAAAATACAGTCATTAGATACAATGAACACACAGGTTTACAGTACAAAACTGTGCAGTATGTTAAATAATTACACATGTTCTTCAGTTTCTTCACAAAACTTCCTCTGGCTTCATGAAAAACTGCTTTCTGGTAGAGAGAATTGTGCCTCTGCCTCTTTCATAGAGACTTTTTCCCTCTATGAGTGTGAAATAGCATAAGTGCTTGAAACAGCCTGACATAGTATTGCATCACTTACACTTGCAGAGTTATTCAGTCAAATACAGCGGTGTAAAATAAGTAGGAAAAAAAGTGACGGAATGGACTCAGGCGTTCAGAGTGAAAAGCCAAAACACTGGAAGAGAACAGGCAGTTTCAGTCCAAAGTCTAAGTGAGCTGAATAAAATTTATACAACATTGTCATCCAGACTTCCTCATGATTATGTTATATTAAATAATGGACCAAGCTTTTTATGTATAAGCAACAGAAAGACAATTTGCTATGCAAAGCCACACTTGAGGTCAGTGAGGAAAGGTTTCAACGTTAACGAGAATTACAGCATTGCTTTCCATTTTTGTGAAATATCAGACCCAAACTGTACAGTACAGCTGCATGAACCCTGTGTGACATGAAAGGAACCAAGGAGACTGTATTTTCTGCCTGTTTTTGCTCCCATTATGTCTGTGTTAGTCATGCAGGACTGCTGTGCTGACAGAAAGCATTCAGCCAGCAGCTGCAAAGATAAATACAGGTGAATTAAAAAAGAAAGACTTGTGCGTGTGTATGTGCGTAATAACCACTGCTGCAACAGAGCTACAGTACTACATTATCCTTTTAGATTTTCACTCATATAGCACTGTGGACAAATTGATAACATCCAGTTACAGATGAGAATAGAATATTGTTTAATTTGGATGTATCCTATTGACTGTTCACTTTTTGTGAAGTTGACATTTGGTTTTCAGTTAAATGTACTATTATGGTATCAATGTCACTGATGTCACTGATTTCATGTTGTACTATCATCAGGTGAGAAGTTTAATGTCCAGCACTTTGAATCTATGATCTACCACTACCACTACTACTAATACCTCCGAAGATAATACAATTTCCACAAGTTTCAGTTGTACTTCCTGTAATGCTAATTAGCAAACATTAGCACACTAAACTAATCATATTTTGTTAGATAGTGGGCCGAATAATTTTCCCGTCATCTTCTGGTATTTGCGAATATTTAGTGGAAAAGTGACTTGTGACAGTAGTCAGTCAGTAAGTGAGTAGATGGAGAAAAAAACAAAAGCAAGACAATAGCTACCAATAAAGTTGTGACCAAAGCGACTGAATATGTGCACTTTAGGGGTATCTGTCAGTAAATAAATACTACAACTCCTCAGGACCTACGGTCCACTGCACTACAGTATGAGCCAGGAAAATAAAAGATTCTGTCTTAATAGTAGATATTTTAAAAATGACTATAGATGTGATTTTTAGATATTTCTCCTTCATACTGCAGATTTATACTCAGTGTCAGTTCAGAAGAATGATCCTGAAACTTCTTCAGACAGGAAGGAGTAGGGTGAAGACTGGTGGAGTGCAGCCACATGCAGGAGAGAGACTTTCAGCAAAGGAATCACAGACAGCACTGAATCACGAGACAGGAAGGACAATCTTGTTGATTGTCCTGCTAAGGCGTTTTTAAAAATGATTGAGGAAAAACAGCTTTTGTACACACCTCCTCCATTTTTATGACCTGAGCAGTTCTGACCTTTGTTGCTGTTGTAAATGGCTGACAAGCCAGCTAGTGTGTCAAGTGTCAAGAACTGTAAAAATTCAGACACAAAAAAATCCAAAACACTTTGCGACCACACTAGACATTCTCTCTGCTTAACACTGGCGAGTAGGTGCAGCGTCCAACTTGCGTACGAAAACACTCTGACAACTAGCATGTTCCAACAGGGCACAGCAACTTCTGCCCTATGCTACTGTGAATATGGCTTTTGTCATGTGACTACTTCACACAGTACGTACTTTGTAAGTTTGACACTCTTGAATATAATTCCAAATCAAAAGTAACTCACTCCACCGTCTGCAAAACAAAGTACAAACCACAAAACTCAGCGCAGTGCTTATGTGAAGTTAGCTTACCTCAGTAACAAATATATTGTGCATTATACTGTTTAAAGTTTAGTAGTACGTCTATGGGTGTAAGCAACAGCTGCTCATATCTTAACAAGGAAAATAAAACATGAATCACTAATACATAATGCTTTTTGATCAACAGTACCAATTTCTCTGCTTTGATTTGTCTCTTGTGTCTAAATATTGCTTTTAAATCCGAGAGCCAGCACTTGAAAACAGAACACCAGAGAATATGGTCATTTTAGTAAGACCTCTGTTGAGATGGAGAACATGTTATAGTTTTGGTCAATCAAGATGTACAATCACAGAAAACAGGAACTGTCACAACCACAGATAATGAGAGAGCTCCCTGTGGCCCTCTCTGGCTCTGTAGTGGAGGCCCGGCTATTGATTACAGCTCTGTGGGAGAGCATTGATTTTTATCTCAAAGTGAGTGAGTGAGACTGAATCCACTCAGCAGAGGGAGGGAGAGAGAGTTCAACTTCAACAGCAGATGGACAGTGGATGGGAAACAGGGTCAGGCTTGAGACTGACTGAGTGACTAAACCACTTGCTTTTCCCCGAATAATTTTGACCACTTATGATACCACAATATCACGATTACTGATGCTTGTCTAATGTGTAACGATAATGGCAGAACTTCTGCCTGCAAACCTTTGTGGGGTTTTTGGCTCTTGTAGCAAACTCCATGGAAGATCATCTGACCCTTGTCTAGATATTTCAATAAGAAAACAAAATGTGAACGTGATTGTGGTGCTATATGAGCAGTCAGAGAATCACCAGTGCCAAAAGGCTTAGTCCTCAGGGCAGGCTGTCTGCACCACATTGCACGACAATCCATTTAAGAGCCGCTGTGATATTTCAGTCTGGACCAAAGTGGGGTCTGCCTGGCTCAATGACATTTCTGTAGGGCAGATGCTTGCTGTCATGCAAGCTGTCTCACTATACCCTTTGCCTCCTGCTCTCAACACAACACAACACAACACAAACAAGATAAAAAAAAGTCCAAAAGTTAATCCACACACACATCATAAAGTTAAATTGTTTTGCGCAAAGAGAAGCTCATTTCCCTTCAACAGCTCAGCTCTTTTCAAAGTATCATCCAGGGTAAATGCTGAATTTGCGAGTGAGCTGCCTAGATGGATGGATTGATGGAAGGAGTGAAGATAAGTGAGAGAAATATTGTCTGAAGACCGTGCAGTAGATAAGCACAGACCAGAGGCTATCAAATGATGACTTTCTGAGCTCCAAACCAGTGGCCTGCATGCTAAAGTGGAGAGGGAGAGGAAGATAGATGCAGAGAGTAAGTAAATCTGGAAGGCAAAATGAGAGGGCAGATGTTGATGGCAGCGAGCTAACTGGATTAGCATGTGTAATAATATCAGTAAAGGTTAATGTGTACAGATGCAGAGAGGCTAATGCAGGGCAGCGCTCTATAATAGAAAAGACAGGTCAAAGGGACCAGTTAATAGTCAAAATGAATGGCTTTTGATTACAGCCTGAGATATTGTGTTGTGGATGCGACTCTCAAAGAGCTTGACTGGTGGATGTGAACAGACAGGAGATGATCATTGAACTCATACAGGAGGCAGGTATGGTGTAGATGCTGTGAATTTGTCTGATAGTTTCAGAATTAGTCCTTGCTAACAAAAGCTGCTGAATGTATATATTTTTATTACTATTATTTAAATAATAACTTATGTCTGTATGTGACCCTTTCTTGATTGATTGACTGGTATGATTTTTCACCTCAGTGGGTGGAAGTCCAAAGAATGTCCAATACAACACACAATCCACACAACATCAACACACCACTAAACCAAATCAAATCAAATCAAATCAGCTTTATTCATATGGCACTTTTCATGCATTGCAGCAGCACAAAGTGCCTCACAGAGTAAAAACAAAACAGAATAAAACATGAACAACAACAAAAAAAACCCCACCATGACCACCTTTGGGGGCCGTGCACACCGAGAGGAATCATGTTCTATGACTGCAGAGGGCGCCGACACAGGGACCGCCCCAGCCCAGGCAGACAGGAGGCTCCACACCAAGGTGTAGAGCTCTATAGCCACCCGGGCCAGGGCCGTCCACGGGACAGCACCCCCATCGGTGGACGAGGACCAACTCCCGGTGTGGTAGGCCCCCAGGAGGAAACACTGGAAAACCGAGGGGCTAAAACAGTGAAATAAGATAAAAGGTATTGAAGCTAAAACTGAGGGAGTAAAAACAGTAAAATGTATAAAACAGACCAAATAAATAATGTGAAATAGAATTATTTTGTGACTAAAATATTGAAGTAAAACAGTAAAACAACAAAACAGGATAAACTGAACTAAATAATATAAAATAGAATAATAATAAAAAATGTAAGAATAGGGGTGAGCATAAAAGGAATTAGAAAGAGTTAAACAAGTCAGTTAAAAGCCTGAATAAAAAGCCTGACTAACGGTATAACACATATACAATAGTGAATTTAATACCAGAGAACAAATTGGACATCTAACACGTCCAGCCTGGTACTATCTTAGTGTTCAATGCTGGGAACATACAAGAAAATGTTTTCCCCTATACCATCATAAGGAATAAACTTCTTGTACATGTCTCAGTGTGCCCTTGGCCCTTCTTGTTTGTAATGACAGCTGCATGATAGAAACATGATCAAAATGCCCACTTCAGATTCTATGGTTATTGACCTTCAGATACTTTGTCATGGGTGTTATTGGACATATAAGTACCTGCAGTAATACTTGGGAACTTGTCTGTTTAACCAGTTGATGCATTGTCACATACAGCCCCTTCAGGTAATGTCTCAATACGTCTGCGGTTGGAGTGCATTTCTCAAGGTATTAATAGAGGCTGTCACATTAAAAATGAGACATTACCATTTTAAAGTTTTTCAGTAGCAGCCCAGGGGGTTATTGAGGACATAGAGGCCCTAGTTTGTTGGCGCAAGTTTCGACCAGCGCAGCCTAGTGCAAAGTCAGATTGGAAGATTGGTAGATCGCGCTGCGCTGAGATAGGCGTGGCCGCGCAGCAGGGGGAGGCGTCACAGATTCAGCTTGGTGCAGTGGAAGTTTTGTGCGAAAATGTCCCGCCTAGGGTGCGCTGAAAGCTCGCCACCTCCAACCAGGTCTACTCTCAGCGCAGGGCGGAGCGCAGCAGGTGCAGTAGAAGTTTGGCTGACTGACCTGCAGTGCACACACGTCACCAAGACCTCACAGGCAGATCTCCACAGTTCCAGGCACATTTCAATGCAATAAATATCCACAATAACCACTATTTAATGCAACTAATGGAATCAACACGTGGATTTATATCTATATAGATTGTCCCGTCACATCTGACGTCAGATCAAAGCAGAGATCAAAGGCTGTGGCACGCGTAAAGGAAACTCCACCTGAATTAACACAGCAGGGACGAACTGGCACTGAAAAGCAGCTGTGGATGTCCCAAAAGCAGGACTGAGGGTGGATGACTGCATGTCGCTGCCGTGTTGAGACTACGCACTGCCGTTGTGATGATCGCTTTATTTATTTATTTACTTATTAATTCATTAGCGCGAGCGACCGCGTCACGCAGCCGTATTGAAAAACAAAACACAAATCATCATCTCTCTTAGCCCACCACAACAGCCTCGGTATCAGATAGTCAGTATATAGCCTACTACAGTATACTCAGCATCTCTATCACAGAAAAAAAAGAGAGGAGAGAGAGAGAGAGAGAGAGCGAGAGAGAGAGCGTCCTTTACGCTGATTTCATCCCGCATGGTGTTTGTTTATGTTGTGATTAGTGTAGCCTACACCTCTCATCTGTCTTACACAGGGAATAATAAATTGAAATGGATAAATGTGAGTTTCTTCATTAGTTTATTGGTTGTTGTTTCTTACACTGAGCACCGGTTCTCAGTGTATCAGATCAATCCTGGTTAAGTATATTAGTAAACTCATTATTGGTCACTCTGAGCTCGGACCTCCGGACCAAAACAGCTGTTTCCTCCTGGGAGAGGTTCGGCCTCTGGCGTCGCTGTCTCCTCCGTCCATGTCAAAGTATAAAATGACAAACTTGCAGTGCGCATCACCCGCGGCGCAGTTAGTGTTAGTGTCTCCCTCCCGCCCTCTCTCCTCCCTCTTTGCCGTTTGCGCCGGTAGGAGGGACGAGGGGAGGGCTTGCGCTGGCGTAAGTCGGACTGCGCTGCTCAGCAAACTTGCGAAATTGACCTGGGCCACACCCCGTTGACGTGGCGAAGCTGCGCTGAGGTTAGACTTCACCCGGTCTAAGAAACTAGGGCCCAGAGTAACATCACAGATCCTATTGGATCATCATTACAGTATTACTGTCCAGTTTTTATTCAACCTTGACAACTTACACTGGGGTTCATAGGTAAAAAGAAAAAAAAAAAAAAAAAATGTCTTTGTGTTTGAACTGCAAAGCAACAATATATATATATTGTTGTGAATTCCCTGCTGTGAGGAGTACACGTCACAGTAAGCTGCTTCACGCAGAGACTGATGGACTGTTTGCGCATGCGCAGTGTGTTCAATAAACTTCGGTGCAGTTACCTGGTTGAGTTACCTTCTGCCGAGCACCAGTGCTTTCCTTCATCTCTTTGTACTGTACAACAGTGTGCGTCGGTGATGATGTAAGTTACGTGATGAATGAATGTTGTTTATACTTCATGTGTGACGAGAGCTAATAATATTAGCAGGGTAATATGTTCGTTTGCTCGTTAGCTTAGCATTTAGCATGTCTTACCGAGGCCCATAGAATACGGACGGCCCGTCCGACATGTAACTCAGTTAATTATCATACATTTATTTTCTTCTGTGAATGTTTATTTAGCGGTGTAGCTGCCGTTCATTGAAGCTGCTATAACAGTGAGGCTAGTGTGCTAAATTGACCGGATCGGTAGCTGACGGGGCTGTTTCAGTCTAGCTTGGTCACGTGACCTGCCTGCTGCGCCAGGCCATTGTGTTGATTAATGATCCTACAGTGCCTCCTACTGGCGATTTGCAGTATGACACGTTACTCACGTCTGTTGTAATTTGTGTTATTCTATTACTAATGCCACTGTAGTTTAATTATTATTAATGCTACTGCAAAGTAAGTTAATTAATACTGTTTATTATTGTTGTCCTTTGCAGACATCACAAACCACACACACAACTACAAATGTACCCCAGTGTCATGTTCAATTGGATAGAGGTCAATAAATTCATCTAAAGGAGAGAAGTTGCTGCGTCTTCTCTGACCGGAGGATTAGGCCAGTATATACACAGCCAGCGTATCATCACCGAAGCTGTTCCGTTACAAGTGGTCCTTCGAGCCGGATTGTGTGTATAACTGCGCCATGGCAACTTCTGGCAACCATGCAGATGAACAATCTCCAGCTGCGTCCCACCCAAGCCGGTCTCACCAACTCCCTAAGCACCTACATGACTTTGTTATTGACGACCTTGGCTATCTGGGCTATCTGAACAGACGAGATACTACTCATCAAGTGATAGAAGCGCACCAGGAAGAGCTTCCAGACTATAATGTGCTCACTGGGTCAGAAGATTTGAGGTTGGAAGGGATGGAAGCCCGCATGAAAGACTTAACTAAGCAGATGAAACAGCTACAGTCAGCCATGGACAGTGTTAAAGGTAAAGCTCACCCTCAGCAGCATCCATTCAACTTATCATATCCTCTCCGGAGCTCGAGCCTTCCTCATATTCATCACAGTGGAGTGACAGGGCCCAGAGTATCACCCCTTACGGATAATCGGATGAGTTGGAAATCAGCTGATGGAGGATATTGTCATCTCTTGGACAACAGTGAGCCTCGCCCACCTACAGCACAGCCCATACAGCACGGAGAACTCAGCTCAACGACTCAGGCTGCCAGAGCTCTGCAGCCATCCGTCCAGGTAGCAACACAACCGCTGGATCTCAGTGAGTCTACTCATCATTCAGCTACCCTAGCTGGACTAGCGCCAGAGTTTCTACAGCTGCCTGCAGTTCAGTCTGCTCACCACACTCCGCTTGCACAGCGATTGTATTCACCTTCTCCGCCCATCCAGCATGCAGGTCAGCACGTCCAGCCGGGGCATCAACCAGCTCAACAGGCACCACTGACAGTGTTTCTGCCAGATCATCCTGCAGCCCTGCTGACACATTCACCTGCCCTGTATACACCTCAGCCAGCCCAACCTGCACCTCCACAGTCTCAAGTTATGCCACAGCTCTTCCCCACAACTGCACAGCAGCAGAGTTATCCTCAATCTGTCCAGCATCTGACCACTCCTCAACCTGGACCACCGCTGGGATATCAACCTGCTTCATTCAACCAACAAGGGACAAGGCCAAAGTCTCGTGCTATCCCTCCTTATCAGCCACCTACTGATCCCGGAGCAGTCTACTCACTTCCACAGACTGGATATCCCCCTGTAGCCCAACCACAGCTATACCAGTCTGGACCTCAATCAGCTGCACACTACTCACAGCTTACGCCCATGGTTGCTCCACCTACAGCACCAGGATACATCTCTCCCTACAACAATCCTGCAACTCTCACTATGACAGAAATGGCGATTGCTGCTTCATACGGTATTCCTAAGCCCAAGCTGCCTCTCTTCAGTTCCGGACGGGAGAGTGACTTCATCATGCTGAAAAGGGGACTGGATAGTTTACTTGGTCCACACAGACACTTAACTGAAGATTATAAATACCAAGTATTACTTGATCATCTCAAACTGCCAAGTGCCTACCAAATGGCAAAGAGATACATACATGACTCCACACCATACACCAGTGCAATGGATGCTCTGCAGCAACGATATGGACAGCCAAGACAGCTGGTTCAGGGGGAATTAAAGACTATATTGAACTCTCCTCCCGTGAAACCTGGCGACGCAAAGGCTTTCGAAGATTTCTCCTCATCTGTAAACACACTGGTGGGGATGTTAAGTCGCATGGACGGTCCCGCTCAGTCTGAGCTGCGGTGCGGCTCCCACGTCGACACCCTCCTTGGTAAGCTGCCTGGCCACTACAGGGATAGCTTCGCCGAATTCTGTATTAAAAGAGGCATCATCCGCAGTGGGAGCGACCAGACATACACCTTACCTGACCTCGCTGAATGGCTGGATATGAAGGTTCAGGTGCTCCAGGTGTCCCGACGTGCAGCAGAATCCAACCCAGCTGAGTCCAGTCGTATCACACAGAGAGAGAGTAAAGCAGGTAAATCACAGTGGGTCAAACCAGCCTCTGTTTACTTCAGCAGCGACTCCACGACAATCAAGCATCAGCAGACCTCTCCACAGCGACAACGGACCTACCTCCAGCCAGGCTCAAGGAAAGATCAGCCCACGGGTAAAAGGAGGGAGCGCTTTAAACCCTATTGTCCATATTGCACAACCACCCAGGATCATTACCTCAACGGCTGCCCTGAGTTCGAAAGAATTACTACTGAGGAGAAAGCCGCCTGGATTAAAGACAAAGGAAAATGTTGGAGATGTGGGCGTGGCCACTCACCAGATAGCTGCACCCTAAAGAAACTCTGCTCCACATGCAACAAACAACACCTGCTGATACTCCATGAAGTCGTGGCCCAAGACCCACAGCTAAACATTCTCACTGTCAGCGCCCCAACTAATGCAGTTTATCTGGATCATGCCAGCCACTCAGGACGCGTCATGTTGAAAGTGGTACCAGTGCTGCTCCGTCATGGCAAGAGAACACTAAACACACATGCAGTGTTAGATGACGGCTCTGAGCGTACTGTGATTCTGTCTGCTGCGGTCAAGCACCTTGGGTTGTGTGGAGAAGTGGAGTCACTTAAACTGAAGACCATCAGACAGGATGTGTTAAAGCTCCAGGGAATGGCAGTGTCATTTGAGGTGTCAGCTAACACACAGCCACGTACCTATCACTCCATCAACCAAGCATTCACTGCGACTGAACTCCAACTGGCTGAGCAGTCATGTCCAGGAGACAAACTGGTAAGAAAATACAACCACCTGAAAGGAGTCCCCCTGCACACATTCACCAAAGTTCAGCCAATGCTACTGATTGGATCTGACCACCCTCATCTAATAACTCCAATCCACCCAGTACGTGCAGGATCTCTTGGAGCACCAGTAGCAGTCTGCACCCGACTCGGCTGGGCAGTGCAGGGACCCACTAACTTTCTTCAACATCCAAACGGTGAGAGCTCTTTCCTTCACCTGTCAGTTGATACACCTTGCTCCGACCTACAAAGGGATGTTCAACGCCTGTGGCAGCTTGACATTTTGCCATATAAAAGCGAAAGAGAGGTGACGCGATCCAAGCAAGACCAAGCAGCCCTCACCATGCTGGATGAGAAGAGCACCACTGTAATAGTGGGTGGAGTCTCAAGATACGCAACACCCCTCCTTCGAAAGAGGAATGTAGCTCTGCCCTGCGCATCACCTGCTGCCGTGATGCCCCTCCTCCGCTCTACAGAACGCCGCCTGTTGACCAATCCGGAGCTTGCTAAAGTCTACAACCAAGAAATACACAAGCTAGTGGAGGCGGGATATGCTGAGAGGATCACCAGTGAGGAGGCCAGTCGTTCTACTGAATCCTGGTACATTCCGCACCACTTAGTACATCATAACGGAAAGGCAAGGGTGGTATTTAACTGCTCCTTCCGCTACCAAGAGAGTGCTCTGAACGATGACCTGCTACCAGGACCCTCTCTCGGGCCGTCGTTGGTGGGGGTTCTGCTCAGGTTTCGAGAACATGTGGTCGCTATCAGCGGAGACATAAAGGCTATGTTTCATCAAATCAGACTCCTTCCCGAAGACCGCCCACTTGTCCGCTTCCTCTGGCGCGACATGGACAGAGACAGACCACCTGACATTTATGAATGGCGTGTCTTGCCATTTGGCACAGTTTTGCAGTCCGTGTTGTGCCATATACGCTGTGCAGCGTCACGTTCGAGATCACCAGAGTGGCAACGAGGACCTGCTGGACACGGTAATCACCTCGTTCTATGTGGATAACTGTCTGAAATCACTCCACTCACCACAGCAGGCAAAGGATCTTCTCGACCGCCTGAGAGCCCTCCTCGCTAAAGGTGGATTTGAGATCAGGCAGTGGGCATCCAACAGGACAGAGGTAATCTCTCACCTCCAGACTGAGGCGCGATCAACAACATCCGAGCTGTGGCTAACTGCTGAAGGAGCTGACCCGAGGGAGTCCACTCTCGGCCTGGTTTGGCATTGCATGACGGACACACTGGGTTATAAATGTAAGCCTGTATCATCCAAACAGCCCACCATGAGGAACGTGTACAGGGTGCTTGCCTCACAATACGACCCGCTCGGATACATAATTCCCTTCACTACCCGGGCCAAAGTCCTGGTCCAGGCTTTGTGGGCTACAGAGAGACAGTGGGACGAGCCTATTGCAGACGAGCTACTTCCGGTGTGGCAGGCATGGGAAGGTGAGCTCCCTCAGTTGTATAACATAGTTCTTCCCCGTTGTTATGTTCCAGAAGCCGCTGACAACGACTCATCAGTGAGGCAGATTCACATTTTTTGTGATGCCTCGGAGAAGGCGTACGGATCAGTCGCCTACCTGCGAGTGGAGGATCCAGAGGGACGCATCACCGTGTCGTTCATTATGGCCAGGTCGCGGGTTGCACCCAAGCGGCAACAGACGATGCCCAGACTGGAATTATGCGCCGCACTCACAGGAGCCCAGCTGGCCAAGGTTCTACAGACCGAACTGACTTTGTCCATCCAATCCGTGGTGCTGTGGTCTGACTCAACAACCGTACTGAGCTGGATACAGTCGGAGTCCAACCAGTACAAAGTATTCGTCGGTACAAGAGTTACTGAAATACTGGACCTCACCAAGCCCGGATCATGGAGATACGTTAACACTGACTTGAATCCGGCTGATGATATCACCCGCGGGAAGACCCTCCTCGAATTGTCCCAGCCAAACCGCTGGAGTCAGGGGCCTTCGTTTCTGTTCCAGTCTTCAGATCACTGGCCAGTGAACCCCTCAGTGCACACAGAGGAACCTGATGAGTTGAGAGCCCCAACCTTCTGTGGTCACATCTCTACTACCAGCAGCGATGAGCCTGATCCTGCTAAATACAATACATGGACTGAACTACTGCAGGCTACATATCAGTCCCTTCACGGGGCGGCTGCCCCAGCTATGTCTGCCGCCGACCACATCGAGATGGAGACTACTCTGCTGAGAAGGATACAATCCGATAGCTTCCCTGAAGAACTAAAGGCACTTAAACAGGGCAAACCAGTCCGTTCAGGCAGCCGTTTAAGTGCTCTCAGTCCCGAATACGATCAAGTATTAGGCCTCATTCGAGTTGGTGGTCGCCTACGCAAAGCAGAGAACCTGATTGAAGACTGCCTTCACCCTGTTGTCATCAGCCCTGATCATCTGATCACACAGCTCTTAGTGAAGGATTACGACCACCGTATGCACCACGCTGGCCCTGAGAGAATCTTCGCAGAGATCCGAAGAAACTACTGGATCCTACGTGGTCGACAGGTAATTAAAAAACACCAGAAACACTGTGCAGAATGCTGTTTGTGGCGGAGCACCCCCGTGGCACCAAGGATGGCCGACCTGCCTGCTGCGCGGCTCCGGATCAACAAACCCCCATTCTGGTCCACCGGGGTCGACTGCTTCGGGCCCTATACAGTAAAGATCGGAAGAAGACATGAGAAACGGTGGGGCATAATATTTAAATGTCTTACCTCAAGATGCGTCCACCTTGATCTGTTGCCACACATGGACACAGACTCGTTCTTACTGGCCCTGCGTCGATTTATCTCAAGACGAGGCAAGCCATACGAGATCTTATGCGACAGAGGCACCAACTTCCGAGGGGGAGAGCGAGAGCTCAAAGAATCACTGGAAGATCTCGAACCTTCATTGAAGCAACAGTTGGCCGACCAAAGCATTACATTCAAATTCAATCCTCCTCTTTCACCCCATTTCGGTGGTGCGTGGGAGAGGGAGGTAAGGTCAGTGAAAGCCTCACTCCAAGTCGTGCTGCGGGATCAAGTCATATCAGAGGAGGTGTTGTCGACTGTCCTCGTGGAGGTAGAGGGTATACTTAACTCAAAGCCCCTGGGATACTCCTCTTCTGATCTGGCTGACCCCGATCCTGTAACGCCGAACTTGCTGCTGATGGGGCGGCACGACGCATCGCTTCCTCAAGCCGCATATGGTTCCAGTGAACTTCTAGGCCGCCGCCGTTGGAGGCATAGCCAGGTCTTGGCAGACCGGTTCTGGAGCCAATTCACCCGCCAATACCTACCCGACCTTCAGCGCCGCCAGAAGTGGAGGACCCCTACTGCTGGCCTCGCTGCTGACCAAGTGGTTATGGTAGTGGACCCCCAGCTTCCTAGGGCGCTCTGGCCCATAGGAAAGGTCACCAAAGTTCATCCCAGCGATGATGGGACTGTTCGTTCAGCGGACGTCAATATTAAAGGGACAGTCTACACTCGTCCGGTTACCAAGTTGGTACCGCTCCCCAAGATGCCAGAGGACACCAGTCACTCTTAACAACAGCAGGGACTTGTGCTTCTTCTACACATTCATGAATGAATGTGGGGGCGGCTGTTGTGAATTCCCTGCTGTGAGGAGTACACGTCACAGTAAGCTGCTTCACGCAGAGACTGATGGACTGTTTGCGCATGCGCAGTGTGTTCAATAAACTTCGGTGCAGTTACCTGGTTGAGTTACCTTCTGCCGAGCACCAGTGCTTTCCTTCATCTCTTTGTACTGTACAACAGTGTGCGTCGGTGATGATGTAAGTTACGTGATGAATGAATGTTGTTTATACTTCATGTGTGACGAGAGCTAATAATATTAGCAGGGTAATATGTTCGTTTGCTCGTTAGCTTAGCATTTAGCATGTCTTACCGAGGCCCATAGAATACGGACGGCCCGTCCGACATGTAACTCAGTTAATTATCATACATTTATTTTCTTCTGTGAATGTTTATTTAGCGGTGTAGCTGCCGTTCATTGAAGCTGCTATAACAGTGAGGCTAGTGTGCTAAATTGACCGGATCGGTAGCTGACGGGGCTGTTTCAGTCTAGCTTGGTCACGTGACCTGCCTGCTGCGCCAGGCCATTGTGTTGATTAATGATCCTACAGTGCCTCCTACTGGCGATTTGCAGTATGACACGTTACTCACGTCTGTTGTAATTTGTGTTATTCTATTACTAATGCCACTGTAGTTTAATTATTATTAATGCTACTGCAAAGTAAGTTAATTAATACTGTTTATTATTGTTGTCCTTTGCAGACATCACAAACCACACACACAACTACAAATGTACCCCAGTGTCATGTTCAATTGGATAGAGGTCAATAAATTCATCTAAAGGAGAGAAGTTGCTGCGTCTTCTCTGACCGGAGGATTAGGCCAGTATATACACAGCCAGCGTATCATCACCGAAGCTGTTCCGTTACATATATAATATTATATTATTATAAGTAAAGTACAGCCACAGAATATCAGAATATCTGTTACTACAATGTTGATGTTGTTGCTGTTGAAGAAAGTCACATGAATATGGAGCTAAAACAAAGGCCTGACCAAGCTGGTCGAAGCATATATCATACCTGAGGACAGGTGTAAAGGGGTGTTTACATAAAATGTTTTGCCCTATTTTTTCATCATCCCACACAATGTTGCTGATTAAAAAGCTATTTAGAGGAGAACCTAAAAATTAACACACAAATTGTTACCTTATTAGCTTAGCTCTGTCGCCAATCAGACCATAAGTTCACATTATTTATTCAGAAGACATATTTGTATCATCCATCTTATCAACTATCTGAAAATAGCTGCTTTTTTGTAAAATGATTTTTAATATAAGTATAGAGAGGTTAAAGGGATAGTTCAACATTCTGGCAAATTGGCCCATTGCCATAATCCCTATAGTCTTAGGAGTAGGTTCCTTATCTTTAAAGCAGAAGTAAGCGATATTTTTGTGTTAATATAAGTCTTAAATAGTTATATCTTCCGACAGCAATCATTTACATAGAGTGTTTGGACTGAAACACGGGCCTCTCAGTCCCTCTGCTCTGCTCTGAGCCGAGGAGAAAACTTTTCTTGTATCCCACAATTTTTATCGAATGAGGAGAGAGAACGGCATGAAGGGCTATGTGTGCAGCCAAGGGATGCGCGTGAATGTGGTGACGTAGGGACGAGGACCAATAGATCCATGACGAGGGCGGGGGCTGCTAACTCCGTCGGCTGACAAGAAGTTATGGTGCGTTCAGGGCAACCCGTAACTCGTGTTTTTCCGACCTGTGAAGTCGTACCAGTTCGATCTGGTGCGAGTTCACGGGTCGGAAGTTACGAGTGGTCGTTATAGTGCACTTTCACAGGCAACAGGTCGGAGAAACGCGAGTTGCGAGTTGCCTGGAACGCTACAAAGTCATAAGTTGTGACTTGAAGCTGTAATTTACAGTTTCAAAAGCCTGCCTGGAACGCAGCATTAGCCAAAACGCTCTGGTGGACAAGTTGTTGTTGGATTGTGTATTTGATGAGTTTGATGAGGGAAACCAAGAAATCCCATGAACCTCCATGGCATAGCTCTGAGCAGCTCGCGGCTCGACGTGCCGTTCTTAAAATAGCTTGCACTTACAATTAAAGGTAACGAACCTACTTCTAAAAATATAGGGATTATGGCAATTGGCCAATTTGCCAAAAATGTTGAACTATCCCTTTAAGTAACACGGCAAAGTTATTAAAATATGATAGCTTTCTCAATTTCCATCTCCATCTCTCAGTCCACTGTGAACACATCTTGTTGCTTTGGCAAAATGTGTCCATGTTCACTGAAAAAAAAGTGAATTAAAATTGTAAAAAAAACTTTCAAAACAGCCATTAAAGCCTAATCATATTCATTATCAGTCATTCATTATCATTAAGGTGAGTATTGTGTGTGTGAGGCTTTATTAATTCTAAGAAAAGCATCTTTACATTGGATGTAGGCAATTATTCTTGCTCTCAAGCAGTCCCTCTATTTCTCAGGCTCTGTTAATAAGGCTATTGTTGGGCCTAATCAATGTAGCTCACAGCTCTCAGGAAATGATGGGGGGCGGTCAAGATGAATAGGTCTGACACACTCAATTTAGGCTCCATCAGCAAGTCGTAAGTGTTAAGCAGGGAGAGAATTATTTCACTGCACTGTCTTCTGAAAACCAACTTGTTCATTAGGTGTTTCCACATCATTTATCCCTCCTAAATAAGTTATGCTATTTTTTGGGTGGAAATTATATTAGTTCTTCTTACACATTAAATATTCCATTTGATTCAGCAAATTCTGTGTTTTTGTAATGTCAATTTAATCTCAGATTTTTTTTTTTTATCATCTTGACTCTAATGCTCAATTGTTCATGATGAACAACCTGGGGAACTCCCAGTTGTCTCTGTCTTATCTCTCCACTTGATCATTAGCCCTTGATCTATTGATCAGTGAAGCATCAGAGTCCAAGACTGATCTCTGCTTGTTTACTAGGAGACAATCTTTTCACTGAAGAGTCAGCTAACAGCTATCAAAGATAAAATGAAATGAAGAAGTAAATGAAGTATCTGCTCACTGTCAAATGAAAAGAAAGAAGATTACTCTTACATGACTCACAGGTTTGCTTTTGTGACAGATTATGAGATTACCCTGGAAATATATATTTTTTCTTTTGCAAAGGTCAAGTATCATCTGGTTCAAGGTTTACACAGTGGATAATACAAAACCATGTTAACTAGCCAGGGTTTGATGGTCACCTCTGATATGGGGAAGTTGAAAAAATACACAGGGAGCTATCTCATACATGATTAAAAGGCAAGATCAGCATCTGATGTGCAGTGAGATTTCAACTTGTTTTGGTGTGTGCGTGTGCATGTAATTTAAGTTATGAAACGTTACCACTATGAGTGACCTCTTTCCAAGAGCTTCGTCAGTGGATGCCACACAAGAGATTATAATATGTTCTCTGAAGAACTGCTCAGGACACACTTGATGCTACAGTGATTTCTTATCAGGAAGCGATTGAAAGTCTGACTGGGCTGGGGTTATCTGGATAACATGCTGAATAAGAAAAGAAGTGATAGGAATGGAAGCGTAACAACACAGCTCCAGCTGTCTCCAGTGTTAGATGGTGAACTTAAAGAGGAACTATGCAGGATTTGTATCTGAACTATGCTACATTTTTACCTTAATTAAACAGCTCTGGAGTAATTGTGATTTTTTAATAAATGGCTTAACTTGTTACGAGGGAGAATGGAGGCTCTCTGCCTTCCACATGCGTGTCACTTACTGCATCTCTGAAATACAACTTTGTAAGATCGGGGCCACCACCCCCCGGTGTCCCAGCTCTTGTCTCTGCACACTGCGACACAAAGGCCCATCATCTCTTGTTTATGACAGATTAAACTACACAAATATACACATCGTAACATTGTATGTAACGTTATCTACGACCAATGCACATGGACAGGACAAGGGTTAGCAAAACAGCAAAAAAGCAACAGACTTACATAGTTCCTCTTTAAGTTTGATGCTGAACTGAACTACGCTACCTGAAGCTGTTAACGTTAACACAGCTAATGCAGGGGCGGTGTTTAGCTCAGTTGGTAGAGCACCTGCCCCATGTGTTGAGGCTACAGTCCTCATTGCAGGTGGTCTGTACTTTCAATCAAAGGCCAAAAGCCCCCAAAATACTCAAAAAAAAAACACTGCTAATGCAGTGATAGAAAAAAAAACAAAAAAAACTTTTGATGATTCTGTAAATGATCATCACTGCCACAATATGTTGCACTAGCATCTCAGACAAAGACAAGTCCGCCTTAGTTATAGTTATATAAATAGTTTTTTCACTTATTGAAATCCTGGGAGGCTGATTTTGCCTGAATGCTGTGTACTGAACTATAAAAATCTTGCATGTGAGTTTCTTAAACATGGAGAGTGCTACGGTTTAGTAGTGAGGGATTCTCACATTCTACACAGAAATTAGTTGTTTGCTGCCATGTTATTATTTAGAATCTTGTTTACAGTACCTTGGGCATGTGCTTTCAACTCTCGCAAATAGCTGTGATGGCAAAAATAGATGTAGACCAAAACAGCTAAAATAAATGCTCTAAAGCAGTCCATTGACACAGGGAAATTTATTTCCCTCCCGATTTTTCCATTAAGAGTTAAGAAGGAAGTCTGCACCTATCTTTCTTCTTGGACGATTGAACACAAAGTTGTTCTGTGGCATCATGAAGGTGATTTATTCAGCAGTTAGGATTAGTTTGCATATAAGCCTCAAGCTTAAGAATATGTCTATTAAGTGCATATGAATATTTGGGGAAAGGTTCAGTGAGTAGCAGTTTTTACACGTATCGTGGGAGTTGTTACTGATTTTACCCTGTTCCATTAGATACAAAGTTGTCTGAGTGCTCAGTAGATTAACACTGTAACTAGGTAACCATCGACTGAAGACGAACAAAGTTGAAGGCTTGCAAAGAAACTTTACAGTGTGTTGCACTTTGTTTACTGTGACACTGACCTCTGAAGAGAGGCCACATGGAAGGGGAGAGGCCTGAAGAAAGAAGCTGAAACTTCAGCTTGAAGAGGTCTCTCAGTCAAAACAACAACAAAAGATGGCATTGGATAACATCACAAAAGCATGTGGAATCTTGTTGTCTTCGCCTACATTTATATAAGCTTCTCCTAGACTGGACTCCTCCACTGTCATTGGTTCATGAAATCAAACTCACCCAGTGATTAGCTGTTTCACATTAAAAGCTCAGCAGGTTTTCTTTTTATCAGCGGTTTTATCAACAGAAGTGTTCACCTCTCCATAACAAATGGAGCAGTGGATTATTAGATTATTATAATCGGTAAACAAATAAATCAGTCTCACTTTTTATAAACAGCGCTGATTTGCATTTAAGCCTGCTGCGAAATGTGTGTACAATTTTAAGCTTCTGACAGGGAACTACACTGACCCATGTGTATAGGGTATAGTTTGATAGGCAACCAAAGGATAACGCGTGTTACCATATTAAAATCTTGAACCTCTTATGGGTTTCAATTGCTGTGAACATTTAGGATAATAGAAGTACACACGTATATTACATAGGTCTAGTCATTTTTAGACATTTCATTGTGGAAAAGAAGGGAAGTCAGCCAACACTGAAATATAAGGAACCATTTCACACTTTATCAAGTTGGAAGTAATCATAGTTTTATGGACTGTAAAATGTATTTTGGGGTTTTTATAGCCTACATAATGGCATGTTTAGTATATTTGGTGCATATCAGAAGAATGTAATGCTGTGCAGGAACTGATTAGTGAAATATTCAATATGTGGAAGGAAATTCAGTTTATTATCCAGAAACCTCAAGCTTGTGAGCTCTCAGGTATGTGTGTGTGTGTGACAAAGCTGAGCGTGTATGTATGTTAGGTCATAGTATTTTACGTGGTGTAGTGTGCCAGCACCAGGATGAGGACTGGCAGGAGTTGGCAGGAGCAATCCTAATCCTATTAGGGAAAATACAAATACGTGGATGTGAATTTTTATCAGCTCATTGTTATAGCTCCTATTTTCATGAAATGCCTCTCAACATACAGGCTTGAAATTTCATAATTAGTTTTAAGACCATTTTTATTAGCTTCACATATTAGATATATACCACACACTGTACATTTCATTATATTCAGTATATATTGAAAATTACCCAGCAAACCAAACAATAGGAAATTGTGTACACAGAGCGTGTCAGCACAGGAAGGATGAAATTGCTTTTAGAAGCCTGGCATGGTGACTTAGACAGAGTGAGAAAAAAAGAGAAGAAAGAAAGAGAGAAGCAAAGGAAGGAGCCACACATGACAGTAAATTGGTGAGTGAGCGACAGTGTGTGTGTATTTCCCACCGAGACGCGGCGTCAGGCAGCCGTGGCCGCTTGACGGATGGAGCTTTTAATTGACTCCTTCAACGTGGGACGAACGTCGGCCAATCATCAGAAGAGCTGATGCAAAACAACTGAAGGCTTTTGTCTCTAACAGAAGGGCCTCCATTAGACCAGATAATAGGCCGAGCTGTTGATATCTCCCTGCCCTCTATCATGTCTGCTGAAGGTAGACACAGTATCTCTCACACCCATCCAGATGTTTTTCTATTGGCTTCCCTATCATTCCTCCTGATTTATCTGCTGTCATGGGGCTCTATTCAAGTTTGCTCAGTTTTTCTCACACATTCCTGATAAATTACCTAATGAAGTCCATCCATCCCCTGGTCAGCCGGTGTTCGCATGGGTATATAGAACTCACACTTTGCTTAACAGACTGAATATGAACCGAATTGAAGCAACACTCTTTTGCCATTGTCACCAGACTTAAAGGTATAATATGTAGGAATTCCCCCCATCTAGCAGTGTGGTTGCATATCAGAACGTATTCTTGATGTTGCATTCATGTGAAATCGGGCAGACGTCAGACAGACAACAGATGCTGCATGTAACAGGATAAACAAATGACATCCGGTTGGATGGCATCATTCAGGTGCCTGACTGCACCTGAATGCAACATCAGTGCCTCCGTCCTTCCTCACACTACAGTGACAGTTTTAACAGGTGAAGTGTTTTCACACTTCATTTCCCATGAGCCTCCGCGTGCACGGTGAAATTCTTGGACCGGCGACGAAAGCCAAAGCATTTGCCAAGAATGTTTTCATTGATCAAGAATGAAATGATGAATGATCAGATACTGTCGTAGTTCCGACCATAAACAGCGATTTGGCGGCATTATTCCTATGACCCGCCGGGCAGCGTCCAAAAAAACGAAATGCTCGCCCAGCATTTCCACCACTAATTATAATAACAAAATAACGATAAAGACAAAACGATATGCTTATCGTAAATGGACCCATTAACAAGTGTGGGTAACGTATTCATCCACATTAAAGAGGAACTAAACCCCTAAACCACTTTTTTCTGCTATAGAGTGACACATACAGAGTGAAACACGGCTATTACAATCGAATTTTTCTATTGGTGAGATGGAGGCAGATGACGGTTTGGAGGCAGCTTTCGTCACCGTCCACCAGCTCCCTGACCAATCAGCACCGGCTGCTGCCTGCCGCTAACGGTTGCTAGGCACTCTAGCTGCTCTGCTGTGGCTAACGGCTGCTAACAGCTGCCTGAATGGGAATCGTTAGTGCGGCCGGCGAGAGTGCTCCTGGAGTCCCGCCCATAATCAAGGCATTTTTTGAATTTCAAGCTTAGAGCATGTCATCCAAAACTGAGGGGTTTGGTTGCTCTTTAATATGAGACTTTTTATAGCCAAATACAAACTCCTCATTGTCCCTTTAAGAGAAAAACCTTCAGGGATAGTCAGTGATCCGAATCTGCCCTTAAATTTACTCGGTTCTACCCCGGCTGATGTCCTGTCCCTCCACCAAGTGTGGTTCAAATCGGTTCAGTGGCTACTTTCTGTGATATCTTGCTGACAAATAAACAGATATGAATGAAAACATAACCTGCCTGACAGAGGTAACAAACACATACAAAGAAAACACTGGCAGCTGATAACTGACTGACATTTATTTCAGAAGGAATCAGACCCGTATAATCCTATTTAACATACTTCACTTGGAGGGTTTGACAATTCACTTTGTTCAATGAAATGATTCAATGGTGGAAAATGAATCACATCCATTTTTCACATCAGACATGCTTATTGCATGTTAAAACAAACAAACAACAACAACAAAAAAAACGTTTGTCTATATGTTTACCATAGGGTAGTTTGGGCGATGATGACTGTTACTATAAGAAGGTGACAAAGAGATGTGGGACCGTGGGCAGCTGTTGAAGGAGCCCGGTAGGAGGCTGAAGGGAGACCTTATACTGGGACTGGATGGGCAGGCAAACCTCCACACATCTGGCAGAAACCACAAGCCACACAACATCACCCTCCATGGTGGGCCACCAGAACTGTTGATGTATGAGTTATGGGGTGGAAGTCATAAATTTGGTGGTCAGTCCAGACCACAAACGGCTGCTCAGCCCCCTTCACACAGGGCCGAGGTGACTAGAATATCAGCTAATGAGAACTTGGGAAAACTTCTTATTAATTTAAATCCGCAACAAGCCAATCCATCATGTTGTTGGTGTGTCTAGAGCTCAGCTATGGCTAAATCCAGGCAAATTAGGCAACAATACATTACACAATAGCACAGACAATTCATATACAGCCATATAGGCCATTCTGCCATTTGCAGGAACATTTTAGGTTTTCTTACATTGACCTAATGTGCAGAGTGTCGTCAGTTTGAGAACCCAAACAGAATAAGCAAAATGCTTCACATCTCCACACAAATTTCTCTCAGTTGCACAGGGGGAGCCCATTATAGCCTATCACTGTAAATGGTAAATGGTAAATGGACTTGCACTTATATAGCGCTTTTCTAGTCATTTGGACCGCTCAAAGCGCTTTACATTGTATTATCACATTCATAGGGTTAGGGTCACATTCATATAGCTCGATGCGCAGGCAGGCTTGGAGGCTATTCATTCACACGCATTCATACATCAGATTACCCAAGGACACTTCGACATGGAGACTTACCTTCACAGGAAAGCGTCTAGCCGATCCACACTGTTGAATCGAACCTCCAACCTTCCGGTTGGTGACGACCTGCTCTACCTCCTGAGCCACAGCCGCCCTGAATATTACGAGACAGAGTTGTTCTCTAGGCAAATGCAGAGACTGTTTGCTGAAAAACTGACCCTGACAGGGACACTCATCAGCGGTTTTGCATGAATTTACCTTGAAAACATCTCTGTCTCGTAACGTTCCGTTATTATTTATTTATTTATTCATTTTGGACAGTTAGTTAGTTAAATCAGACTTCATCACACATCATCTCTATAACGTGGTGAATGTGCAGGTCACAACTTGTCCACAAGAGCGTTTTGGAGTTGTTGGATTGTGTATTTGATGAGTTTGATGAGGGAAACCAAGAAATCCCATGAGCCTCCGTAGCGTAGCTCTGAGCATGTCACGGCTCTGCTCTGCCGTTCTAAAAATAGCTTGCACCGACAATTAAAGGTGATGAACTTACTCCTAAAACTGTAGGGATAGGGCAATGAGCCAATTTGCCAAGATGTTGAACTATCCCTTTAATGATCCTGCTGTACACTGACTGAATTGTGTGTGTGTGTGTGTGTTGGTGCTAATGTACAATATCTGATATTATTTTAGGTCCAAAGCAATCTCCAACTACAGTAGCTAGGTAAGTGGTAAGTGTCAGCACGATCATTTTCCCACATTAGTAGCCTATCTAATAGGAACAGCCCATGTTCAGTGAACTGTGAATGTGCCAATGTGAGTCCTGAGTGATAGACACTCGTCATTTATTCTCACTCCCATGTTTTTTAAGTCTCTCAGTAGGAAGTGTAGCCAAATGTAGGTACTTTTTAAAAATATATGTGCTGTAGGACTTTGACATAGCAGCTTTCACCCTACAGTCCACTCAATCCACAGCTCACTCTCTTATCCTTCATGAACGATCATGATCTGTTCTGAGCTAAACTGAATGTTCAGCCTTGTTTCAGGTCAGTGTGTGGTAGTAGTGAGGCTCTGGTCAAGCTTTTGGATGGAACACATTTTTATGACATTCACTCAGTTTTGTCCATTGCTACTCCACACTCACCTTTCAAAATGGTGTCAGCAGTTTCAACATCACAGAGCTGAGATGATTGTGACAAAGTATGAGATCCACCTGCATGTAATAAACATTTCAGTCAGTAGTGGCAGTCTTTCAACAGCTCTTGTGAGGGGTCATTATCTACATACTTGAAACTGAGTTCAGGGGCGATAATGAGAAGCCACCTGAGCCATGGTCTCTCCAGAACAATCATTTGTAAAAAAAAAAAAAAAAAATTCCTCACAAGAATTGGAATAGCGTATTGTGCAAATACTGTTCATTTCTGTTGAACTACCTGACAAATGGTTTCTCTTACTTACTTATTGATGGACAAGTTTCCAAGTCATGGGTAACTGGACCAAACAAACTACGTACTGTAGATAAGAGGTCACAAAATCATGCTCATCACCTGTAAAGGTGCATTATTGTTTACATTAGGCTATCTGACATATGAGGCAAGACAGAAAATAAGGCAATGCTTTATGTACAGTATCTATTATGTAGCATTAATCATGTAGCATTTTTACATGGCCAGTACTTAACAAAAAGTGAGCTATATGTAATATCTTTTTAGCAGTGGTTTACTTACTAATCTAGAAGACACGTTTTGAGTTCCGAATAAAACTTCAATTGTCACCAACGCTGAAGCTCATGTCAAGTGAGAATCACCATCTGCTGCTCCTAGAAAGAAACTATGTTCAGTGTAAACCACTCCTGGTAAATACACTGTCAATCTAGGTTCGTAAGGAGCTAAAAGGAAATACTGTAATAACCAGACAGAGACAACAAGGTAAATTGCAAACTGTATTTTTGGTAAATTAAACTTGTAGGTGATAATGCACACACAATGAATAACAGTTGAATGAAAAAAGATTGGCCCTTTAAAGTAATGAGTCTGGTTTGTCAAAAGTCAATAAAGTCTGTGCATTCTGTGATTACCTTCACAGGAAGGCGTCTAGTCGATCCACTATGGATTTCTTAACATTTGCAAGTGTTCTTTTGACAGTTCCTGGGATAGAAGTGAATGCATGTAAACGTGTGTGACAGTCCAGTCACCAGGTGGAGTATTTGATGAATCAGTTCTGAGTTCTAGGTACAATCACACTGGGAGGCTCGCCATCATCTGCAGAAGCAGCTCTTACTCTTTTCATAAGACCTGACCAATGCTGCTTCTAGTTCACCTTTTCGATTGACTAGTTAGCTTGCAGAAACATCAAGTTTCACAAACTCTTAACTTTTTAATGCTACTCATCAATTTCCATTGCTTTGCTCGCTACGAGCACGTCTCCTCTCTTCCATACACATCCGATCACACAGATACGTTGTGATCTCAGCTATAAGGCCGGACATAATCAACTATGCGCTTTGAGTGGCCTATCATCTCTCAACTTGTCCAGCACCTACACATATATCAGTACATAACCCTTTATTATCACTGGGTTACATCAGCATGAGAGACAAGTAACAAACAGATTGCTCAAACATGTAGATTACATTCAAAATGTGATGCCCTGCAGACATTCTCAGAAAAAGGTTTAGTCTAAAGGTCATGGCAAAAGGGATTAGATTAATTCGTTTAGATCAGTGTTTCTCAACCAGGGGCACTCGGACCCCTAGTGGTACTTAGTGTAATTGCAAGGGGTAGCTTACTCGTTATTGTCCAAACTGCAGAAGTATAGGCATTTTCCCTAATTATGTTTTAATGGGAAATCGGTCATATTTTAACAAGAAGCCACATGTCAATGTTTTTTTTTTTTTTTCACTCTTGTCTGTCCCTCAATCATGAGCCTAGAATTTCATTGGACAGTCTCCATTAATTTCTTAAATGAGCTTTTATTGTTTAATATAGCACAGGAAGATGGTCTAAAACTCACTTTTGAATTTATATATTTGCCCCTAGTTGGGCATTATGGTGGGCAAGGGGCGTCCTCATGGTTGCTAAAAAAAATATGCAAGGGGTCCAGTGCACAGAAGCGGTTGGGAACCAGTGGATTAGATTATAGATTACAACTTCTTACAGAAATACTCTTCACATTATAACCAGAAGCACAAAAAGCAGTAAAGTGCAGAGTAATAAGAGAGAGGCTTGCCCTCCAACTAAAGAGGATTTAACTGTATAAATAACTGTACAGGTTGGGCCAAGGTGGGACTGGAGTTTTAGCCACAAACTACATGTATGCTTCCATTTTCAGGCATTTGGGCAAAGACTCTTAAGTGCTGTCCCTGCGCTGGGCAAGACAGGAGCTCAGCCACAGGCACAGTCCCAGTGCTGTTCTGCAGCCTACTGCATAGGGCCTAAGAGATGCCCTCCACTCTGTGTTTAGTGAGATAAAATCTCTGTGAGGGGAAAACAACACTCTAAAGTAGCATGTTAACCTGGAGGAAATGGATGGATTCGGATGGAGAGCCAGCTTCAAGAGGAGCTCAAACAAAAGGGCCAGCTCAACAGAAGAGTCACTAGGAAAAAGCAGGCTTGTACTTAAGTGTACACAGAGAGAAAAGAGAAAGCTATAGACAAGTGAAGAGCAGTGGAAAACCGGGTGTGACGCACTGAAGGCAACAGGAGCCAGCTCTGTGAAAACACAAAGAACAGGAGGAGAACAGGACTCAAACAGAACAAGAGGGAAACAAGATTCAAAACAAGCAGGAAGAAAACAGTACTACAAAAAAATGGAGAACAAACACTGAGACGGTGAGGGAGACAGAGGTAAAATAAACAAATGAATGAGAAAAAAAGCGCAGAAGCCAAAGAAGAAGAGGAGGATGAGGAGGAGGCGGAGGCGGAGGTTCATCACTCTTATCAGGCACCACAGAATCATGGTATTTGTTTTGTAGGAACATATCTGATATGTTAATGTTCACTTTCTATCTTTAAAAAGAGAAACCTCTTAAGGTGCCTCAAGTTTATAACACGATGCTAGAATCTCCACACAAACTGTTGGAAGTCAAATTGCATTATGGGTGATAAAGGTGGCAGGTTTTGACAAGGACGTATATATGGAATAGAAAAAGACTATGCGTGGTTCTTCTGCAGTGGATCCTTAAAATAATGTCCCTGAGGGCTCCCACAGTGTTTGAAGAGTGACATGTTAATCTGTGGCAAACAGTGTGACCACAGTGTGTCGGCTGTCTGTCTACATAAATCTGACCCTTTATGTCCTTCATGGTGCCAAGTGTTTAATAACCATTTTATGTCATTTGCCTGCAGATAACGGTGTTTACACAACACGGACCCTTGAGTGAGGAGGGTATGACTTGTCTGTCCTTGTGTGTCTTGCCTTCTTCTGGCTTTTTCTATCTTGTCACGTGGTCCATTCAGCATCTCCCATGTGATTAACAATAACTTTGTAATTTTGCATTTTACCTAAAATGTATGATTATTCTTCATCACTAAGCTCATCTTGTAATAGAAATGCAGCATAGCAACACA